>NW_017099570.1:0-1629 GCF_001412225.1 Nicrophorus vespilloides
GTCTATAATTATGTATGCAATTGTAGAATTGGAGATTTTTATATTTATTTCCACTTTTATTTAAAGTAAAAAATGATTGTAGTTCACTTATCTTCTTTTATTGGTATGAAAATGTAAATGGAATTAATCTAAACAAGTAACTGAAAAGTCTTAATTGAACATAACAATAATTTACTAATAGTTTAAATGCAATGATTTTTTATAATTATTCTATTAAACTCTACTTGTATTTCACTTAAAAATGATTATAGTTCACTTATTTTCTTTTGGTATGAAAATGTAAATATTATTTTCTCAATAAACTGTTCATTCCTTAGTATTATTGAATTTACCTGTAGATATTTTAATTTTTCATTTATTAAAATCTGAAACTAAAAAAAGAAATATAAAAGTTATAAATTGTAAAATAACTTTGCGAATCAAAATGAAGATTCTTGAAGTGTATTAATGAGTTATTGATAGCATAGCTTTCACATCTTTTGATTCTTCTTCAATTGAAGTTCGATTCACCGGAAGTGTTTTTATAAAACACAAGTTAATATAAATCTTAGTTGTTTGTTTTTTTCTTGAAAGTTGATGTACAAGGTCTAAATCACTGTTTAACAATTAACTGCAAAGTCTTAATTGAATATAACAATAATTTACTATATGTTTAAATGCAATGATTCATCGTCAATAATTATGTATGCAATTGTAGAATTGGAGATTTTTTATATCTATTTCCACTTTTATTTATAGTAAAAAATGATTGTAGTTAATTTATCTTCTTTTATTGGTATGAAAATGTATATGGAATTAATCTAAAAAAGTAACTGAAAAGTGTTAATTGAACCTAACAATAATTTACTACAAGTTTAAATGCAATGATCGTTTATAATTATGTATACAATTGTAGAATTATTCTATTAAACTCTACTTGATTATAGTTCACTTATTTTCTTTTGGTATGAAAATGTAAATGTTATTTTCTCAAGAAACTGTTTATTCCTTAGTATTATTGAATATACCTGTAGATATTTTAATTTTTCATTTATTAAAATCTGAAACTAAAAAAAGAAGTATAAAAGTTATAAATTGTAAAATAAGTTTGCGAATCAAAATGAAGATTCTTGAAGTGTATTAATGAGTTATTGATAGCATAGCTTGTTACACATCTTTTTATTCTTCTTCAATGGAAGTTCGATTCACCGGAAGTGTTTTCATAAAACACAAGTTAATATAAATCTTAGCTGTTTGTTTTTTTTCTTGTAAATTGATGTACAAGGTCTAAATCACTGTTTAACAATTAACTGCAAAATCTTAATTGAATATAACAATAATTTACCATATGTTTAAATGCAATGATTCATCGTCTATAATTATGTATGCAATTGTAGAATTGGAGATTTTTATATCTATTTCCACTTTTATTTATAGTAAAAAATGATTGTAGTTCATTTATCTTCTTTTATTGGTATGAAAATGTATATGGAATTAATCTAAATAAGTAACTGAAAAATCTTAATTGAACATAACAATAATTTACTAATAGTTTAAATGCAATGATTGTTTATAATTATTCTATTAAACTCTACTTGTATTTCACTTAAAAATGATTATAGTTCACTTATTTTCTTTTGGTATGAAAAT
>NW_017099570.1:1637-34555 GCF_001412225.1 Nicrophorus vespilloides
ACATCTTTTTATTCTTCTTCAATGGAAGTTCGATTCACCGGAAGTGTTTTCATAAAACACAAGTTAATATAAATCTTAGTTTTTTTGTTTTTTTCTTGTAATTTTTTTTTCTTGTACATTTACCTTCTTTTATTGGTATGAAAATGTATATGGAATTAATCTAAACAAGTAAGTGAAAAGTGTTAATTGAACATAACAATAATTTACTAATATTTTAAATGCAATGATTGTTTATAATTATTCTATTAAACTCTGCTTGTTGTTCACTTAAAAATGATTATAGTTCACTTATTTTCTTTTGGTATGAAAATATAAATGTTATTTTCTCAATAAACTGTTTATTACTTAGTATTATTGAATTTACCTGTAGATATTTTAATTTTTTATTTATTAAAATCTGAAACTAAAAAAAGAAATATAAAAGTTATAAATTGTAAAATAAGTTTGCGAATGAAAATGAAGATTCTTGAAGTGTATTAATGAGTTATTGATAGCATAGCATTGTTTCACATCTTTTTATTCTTCTTGAATGGAAGTTGTATTCACCGGAAGTGTTTTCGAAGAAAATTAGCGCATGTTAATCGATTGGGTTCAGAAGTGTTGCTTAATTCGGTGTTAATGCAACAATAAATAAACTGAAACGCACGTGCTTGTAATCGCGTAATGTTAAAATCATGAGTAAAGTTGGAAGGCGATCTTATAATATATATATAACACACATACACCGCGCCGCCACCTCCGAGGGATGCAGGCGAGGGGGTGTCGGTTGCCGCCGGGAAAACAATGCGAAACGGCGGAGGGTGCAAAGGGAGAGAAGAGGTGGAGGTGGAGGAGGCGATTCCTCGTTCCCTTTTTCCCGAACTTCCCCCCTACGCCGCCGCCTCCTACCCCTCTTTGGCCTCTGTGTGGGGTGTACGGAGAGTGTGAAACAAATCGAGCGAGAGCGACCGCGGTACAGACAGCTACAGAAAGGCTATTAAGGTGCGTAATGGCCAAGACCAGGCGCGCAGCACTGCATCGATTAGACATAACGTCGCTTAGAACTGCTGCTTCCGACCCGCGGCATACACATCACTGGCCGCCCCCCTCGCACCGCCAACCCCCGTCGCCTGCTTTCCATTCCTGGACGAAGCCACCGCCGCCTCCTCCTCTTCCTCCACAAGCACCCCTCGCGATGGGGAACGTCGGGATGCGAAGGGGAAGCGCCCGAAACGAAAATAACACACACTGGCATCTCTTTTTTTTTTGTCCTCTACTACCACCCACCCCCCGCTCTTTTTCACCTGACTAATCCAAATTTTTCCGCCTCACCTTCTACTAATTATTATTCATTTCAGCAACCTGAAAAAAACAAACCTTACAAAATCAACTACACGTTTTCATATCATAGCCTTCTATAATACAGTTTAACATAATTCTTACAAACTTTTACAAAAATAACATGAAATCAGCTGAAAATCTTTTACCAATAAAAATATAAATAGAACATTCAAAAATATATACTTTTTATTTAGTTTTCTAGCGAAAGAAAATAAAATCTGAAAGTCCTCACTCAATACTGCTTTAGTTTGGACTCATGTGGACTTTTCCATTTTTATAGTGGAAGAAAGTATTATAGGATAGAAACAATTTGATGGAGTTACAAAATTTTACATAACAAACATTATTCATTTTTAAATTAAGAATTAAAAAGAAATGAATACACGAATAAATTTAACCAGTTTTGCTAAACTTTCATTGATGTTTCATAGCCCAAATTATTTAGTATGCGAACGTTCTATGATGGGAATAACACACTAAGTTATTTATATAACTGGTTACAAGTTAAATCAAGTTTATATAACAATAATTGAACTAATTTTTTCAGGTCTGACGAAAGCTACAATAAAATTTAGAATTTATATAATTTATACATAGATCATAGTAAATCATAGTGAAATAAAAAAATATATTATGATACTTTTACTGAAAAATAAATTAATATTCCTATACAAATTTTTAATTACTTAATTTATTTTTTTCGAAAAATATCAGATAAGACTTTTAATTTTTATCTTTAAAACTGAAGATTAAAGATCTTTGAAATTAGCTAATTTAGACAATCTTGCTTGATCGCACACACTCACAGTTTCCGCCACCCATGAAACCATTCAATTTTCTTCTTATTTTTTTTTTGTAAAGACTTTCCACCGCATCGTTTATTGTTTCACCCCTCGCACTTTTTCACCTGACTAATCCAAATTTTTCCGCCTCACCTTCTACTAATTATTATTCATTTCAGCAACCTGAAAAAAAACAAACCTTACAAAATCAACTACACGTTTTCATATCATAGCCTTCTATAATACCCTTATTTCTAGTTTAACATAATTCTTACAAACTTTTACAAAAATAACTTGAAATCAGCTGAAAATCTTTTACCAATAAAAATATAAATAGAACATTCAAAAATATATACTTTTTCTTTAGTTTTCTAACGAAATAAAATAAAATCTGAAAGTCCTCACTTAATACTGCTTTAGTTAGGACTCATGTGGACTTTTCCATTTTTATAGTGGAAGAAAGTAGCATAGGATAGAAACAATTTTATGGAGTTACAAATTAAATTAAGAATTAAAAAGAAATGAATACACGAATAAATTTAACCAGTTTTGCTAAACTTTCATTGATGTTTCATAGCCCAAATTATTTAGTATGCGAACGTTCTATGATGGGAATAACACACTAAGTTATTTATATAACTGGTTACAAGTTAAATCAACTTTACATAACAATAATTGAACTAATTTTTTAACATCTGATAAAAGCTACAATAAAATTTAGAATTTATATAATTTATGCATAGATCATAGTAAATCATAGTGAAATAAAAAAAATATTATGATACTTTTACTGAAAAATAAATTAATATTCCTATACAAATTTTTAATTACTTAATTTTTTTTTTTTTCAAAAAATATCAGATAAGACTTTTAATTTTTATCTTTAAAACTAAAGATCTTTGAAATTAGCTAATTTAGACAATCTTGCTTGATCGCACACACACACACACAAACTTTCCGCCACCCATGAAACCATTCAATTTTCTTCGTATTTTTTTTTTCTAAAGACTTTCCACCGCATCGTTTATTGTTTAAATTCCATAACGTCAACTAAATCAAATCGGATGAATCAAACGGAATCTTCTCTTTCTCCATCTTCTTTTTTATCCTGTTAATCTCACATGTACCACCGGCTGAGCTTTTAGGCAAATTTCGCCTCTCATAGTGGTAACTGCATAGCATTCATGCGTGCATCCAGTCATCTCACCTGTCCGTATCAGTGAATTATAGCTGCACGGACATCAGCCACCACCAAAGAAACGTCAAAAGCGAACAACCGACGAACGACAAAGTTAAAAGAGAAAGCGGCTGGAATAATACGAGCGAAGGAGAGAGAAAGAGAGGAGAGACGCGAACAAGACAACAAAAAAAAAAAGGAGCATTTCCAGAGTTGATCCCGGGGGCCCCCCTTCGCGTTTGACAGATTTATTGCAACTTTTGTATAGTCTTAATATGACTTATGGACAGGAACCAAACATAATCCAATACGGGTTCAACGAATAGAATAAAACAAGGGAGAGGAGGAGAGAGAAAAATAAAAAGAGGGTTTCACACGCGCGCGCGCGCTCTTTGAACTAGATCTCATTGTTGGGAAGGACCTTTGTTTTCATATTTTCATTTTCAGGGGTGTTTGCGGTTGCCTTATCAAGAAATGTTATGAGGCTTTTTTTTTTGTTGAAATTTTTTTTTAATTAATCGATGTGCTAACGAATCGTTTTGGAAATTGGATTGGGTTCGAGGATCTCTGTTCTCTTTTTTTTTGGGCGTGAGGTGCATCGGCACCAATGAATCTTCAGGAATATGAAGCCGTTCCTCATGCGGGGATGACGGCTTCACGGCGTACTGAATCAATCGTCTGACATGTAATAACAGCATTCGCATTTGGTGCGCGCATTTCTTGGGCAGAGGAGATCTCCACCTCTCCTCCAGAGGGAGGACAGAGAGAAAGAGGTCTTTCTTCTTCCTACCTGAGGGTCCACCGTGTCTCCTCTCCGCTTCCCGCGTTCTTCTTGCATTTGCCGCGCTTCGAGCTGGCAGCGACTTGATTTACAGCGGACAAACCTTTTGTGCCAGTCAAGTTCCTCAAAGACCGGACAGGCCTGGATTTAGGATTTTATGTGATTTTTATGCTAATTCGTAATTTAGTTGATATGTGATTTTGGAATGTGTGTGTAATTTAATGCGATGTATTTATGAACATGTGGGTTTCTTTATGATGACTTGTGTATTTATAATTTCTTTTACTTTATATTTACATCCAGGCCGTTGGTGTTCGTTGCCTGGGTAATCTCTGTTCCCTCTCGTCCTTCTACCTCCTCAGATCTTCACATACACATACACACACACATTCATACACGTACACGTCAAGCACCAACTCTTCATCTTCTTAGTATTGATTATAAATATGCCTTTTTATTATCATTATTTATTATCAAATCTTACTTGCTTGCTTCGCTTTTATTTCGTTGTCCTCTTCGTTTTCTTCCTTTCTACGTCCACTCATTTCAAGATTCCATTCTTGACTCATCAAACATTCATAGTATAAATTGAATACATATTCATTTCTATGATAGCAACAAAACATCTAAAGAATACATAGCAACTAATACTCATAGAAAACTCTCCGATATAATTCAAAAATGTTATTATGTCATTTCTGAAAATAAATGAAAAACACGTTTACTTACATCTGGAAGCTATAGTCTTTAGACAAGATCAAACATTTTGAAAGTGATTTTACATAGAAAACACATTATTAATTGATCAATTTCATAATTTGTATATGATATACTACATGTTTTTTTAAACTTAACTTAAACGTGTCTCACGTTCTCATTTCTTTTATTCCAAACTAATCGTTCAATTAATCAATAATCTTCGGCATAAGATTAAATTTAAATACGAGCTTTGAATACTTAATTACTCCACTTAATTATTTCCATTCAGAAATTAATCAACACCAAATAATGTGATATTTTTTCATTAACCTTTTGACATTAACAATTTTTTCTCTACATTTTTCAATATTACTAAATTATAGTTTAACAAGTCTAGTTACATAAAAATAGACAATATTTAAAATATATTCTCAATAAATAAAATAAAAACGATAGAATTATTAATATATAAAATGTATGTTATGGAATGGGAATAGTGAAAGATATATTCATAAATTATTCCAAATATTGCGGGAATTTCATTGAATGTAAATTATGTTTGCTTGAAATATTCTCGAATCAGCCGTCATTCACGCTCGTGACAGGAAGCAGACGTTTCGTAAGTCATCCTTACGGAATTTTCCCAAAAAATAAAGAAGTTACAAATAAAACAACGACAACAACAAAAAAAAATGTATATACTAGACATCGCAACAACATACAAATCGGATATTATTATTGAAGCAAATACTTTGAAGCGTATTATTTTTCTCCACTGACAACTTTCGAAGGCCTTTCGCGATTTGAATAATGGAACTGCTCGTGATTAATGGCTATCACCTAAGCAAATTTGAATAAACTGTAATTGTAAGCTATTATTTATTTATTTTTCAACGTTGAGTAATTCTCATATTAGTACTTATCATGCAATCACATCATTTATTCAATTTAATTAGTAATTAATTTAAAAAATAAGTACTGATCTCAATTTGTATAATTTGACGTAAATAGTGATGAGAATCTAACAATTAAAGTCAACTTTATAATTAGACTTTTCAATTACATTAATTAAATTCTACTAAAAAAAAAACAATATTTCTTTTGATTTTTTTTTTCTTAATAAAAATAAATTTCTAATGAATAGTTACATGAACATGTTATTTAAATATCTTGTTTATCCATCATTCATTCAATGTAAATAAAACAACTATAAATTACATCGATTTCTGATTACTTGCAGAAAATAAAAGAAAACGCAATGATTAAATAAAAGCCAAGAAACGGTGCTTTTACTTGTACACGCTTTTAATATTTTTTTTTCCTCTTTCATTTATATTTTTTATTTTTTTTTTTTCGCCGCACGATCTTTCGAGCCCCGTGTCCTTGTAAGGACTTTTATTTTACGAGCACATAATTTGAACGTACATAAATTCCAGTTACGTGCATAAATTTATCGTCCGCGATAAATCACAAAATCGAAATTTAATTTATAATTCCAGAACATATACGACTATAATATGTATATATATATAGATACATATTAATCCTAGGTCGTAGTACGTTTATTGATGATCTGTAAAAGGATGAACCTTTAAATAAAAAAAGCGAATCCATTTTCAAACCTGTGTTAATAAAATAAACTTGTAAAATTTGCATTTTCCATTTGGGCGTGCTGTGAGTTATGTAAGGTGGGCACGAATTGCGATTCAGATTAACACGTAATAATATGAATAAAATTGACGAATGGCTTTTCGTGGGCTCGAGTTACAGAGCACACGGATAAGGGATCGGTTTCACCGTTTTCATGCGTATTTAATGCTGTGTGAGAGGTCACTGAGAATTTGCTCGCTTCTAAATGGCGATGGAAGAAATAAGAAAAAATAAGTGAGAAAATCATGGGAGTTTTTGCAATGACAAATGAACAAATCCCATGATTTACGTGCACGCCCAATGATTTACCGCGTATCCACGATCATTATAATAATGTTTAATAATTCTATGCGGCAGCGACCTTCGGGTTTTATGTGTTTCCATTATTTTAATATTTGATTAATTGCAAAGCCGTTCGAAGACATTTAAACCGAACATGTGTACACGCCGTTTCGTTACCAGTTTTATAGGCTATTTGTACAGGCTTTTGATGGATGTTATTTCTTGTAAATGTGAAACAATCAGTTCGCGAGCCGTTCTATCTGAGCTCTTGTTCGAATGACCTCAATGCTAAACATTTCAAATTACTCGAAGAAACAGTAAAATCTGGTATCTTTCTTACAATATTAATATCTGACGAAGATGAAAATTTCAAGATGAACAATTTATTAAGACATTTGCGAAGTTTAATCTTCAAATTTGACAACTTATTACAAGAAAACAGTAATCAAGAAAAATCTAGAAGTAGAATGGAAAGCCATAGTTTTATATTTAATTTAGAAATTCTATGATTTATTGGAGTAAATAATAGAAAATGAAGACAATGAAGCAAATCTTGTTTCAAATTATTAAAAACACGCTTCACGTTTTACTCACAGTAATATTAATAAAAATCTAATAAGCATATGTCTAATTAGAGAAAACGAGTTTTTCAAAATAGGTTAATTTCGTATATTAATTGGTCAAATACTTTAAGTTAACACACAGATTAATCATTATTAATTAGTTTGGAACATCAAAAGATGCAGAGTTTGTTAATTTTAGAAATAAATCGTAAAAAATTTGAAGGAAGGAAATGAATCAATTTCAGTTTTTTTTTTAGTTCACGCCGAAATTATAAGTCACGATGAACAAAATATTAAATGCCGGAAATTGTCTGAACGTGAAATATTATTTGGTTTTAATTGAAAACGTGCGTCTCTACATCCTATTTATTATTTTTCATATATTTAATAAACTGTGAAATATTTTATAAGCAATTTATAAAAAAAAAATACTGCCACTTTCTTCAGAGTTATATGATTTTGAGATTTTCAACTTAATGAAAGAAATGTATATTTTCTGTTAATATTACTGTGTTTTCATGTAAACAATCTTATTGTTGGTATTCATGAAAGTAAGTGAAAATTTCACTTTTGTGTAAGAAAAGAAAAAATAAGTAAATATTTTCTTTAAACATCGGTCACGGAGTTTTCTTTTTCTTCTGTTTCCGAGAAGAAGAACTCGAAGGCAGGAATGTGTCACCTGTCAATGGTTGGATTCCTCCAATCTTTTGCGCAACATTTATTTTCATTCACATAACCAAAAGCAAAAGAATGATGCTGGTGGTTACGTTTTTGCACCGGTGGTCAAATACTTCGACATGTTTATTGCCGTTCATTATTCATTTCACTAAAAAAAAAAGAAAACAAATATTACATAAACGAATTGATTTCGTACGAAGGTTTTCCCCATGAATATTTTATACGTTTTATCATTCTGAATGTATCTAAACGAGTTGCAGGTCGGAGTTCGTATTTATTATTAAAACTATTTAATAATTAACGTTACTCATATTGTTTATTGCTTATAATTTAATTAACTTTACGTAATAAAAAAAAGCTATTTATTATAAAGTAAATCTATTTTGATGTAGCGCAGGAAGCCATCTTTTATTTTTGTAGTTTAGTCTTCATTATGATGTATACAGCGACCTCTGTGTGCGTCATTTTTTTTTATATACTATATGAAAGAGTCTTAAACGATGGCGCGTTGTAAAAGGTCATGGATTTCTCTGATGCTATGACTCAGATACAAATTAGATCGGTTTGCTCTTGTTCTTGTTGATACAATTTGTAGTATTGTTTTCAAATCATTTATTAGACAGACAGTACATAATAATTGCATACATTTATTGTGTAAATTCTATATTTATATAGTCTTAATCCTATAAAATAGAATGTGCTGTGATTAAATAAATAAAAAAACAATTGTATTATTGTTACGTTTTAATCTGTTATAGTTGATAATTTTTACAAAATAATTCCAATTTCTTTGAAAATACTTTTTAAAAAAGTATGTTTTCTTTGCTTATGTAATTAATTGTTTATAATTGTTTATGTGTATTATCAATTTATTTATGAACAATTGGACAAGTAATCATTCATATGTTAGTTGTGTGTTTGAGATGAATGATAATTTGCATGCGTCTCGGAATGTAGGAAAGTTCTTTAAATAGAGATGAGTGGATGGTGGAAAAATGCGGTAAAGGAGGGAATCAAGATTGGTGGATATGCAGAGGCATTATGGCGTTTACCAAAGTGTGTGAGGTCATTAAGAATGAAATGCTCCGATGGTATTTAACCTAATTAAACACGGCAACATCGACTCGTCGTCTCAGTTAATGCATGTGAGCCGGTTCCGTCGGCGGCTGCGACGGGGGTACGAAGAGGAGGATGAGGAGGAAGGCCAAAACAGGGGGAGTCCCCCCGCCGGTCGGTATAAATTGGAAACGATGAGGTCCAATTTTCGTGGATGCACAAGTAATTATGAAAGTTTTTGGGTCGGAGCCCATAGATCCGGTTAACTGTTGCCAATAAGCATATATCAGGCTTGTATTTACCCGGGGAGTGACATATAAGATAATCCCGACCAAAGTAACGAGTCTAGTTATTCGGAGCACGGATCGCGTCATAACAAGTTCAGTCTGAACCCATTACTCGGTCGACCCCGTCAAGTTTAGCGTGGGCGTGGATCTACGTATGCCTTCACGTCTTTCTCTCTATCTCTTCTTCGAATGAGTATGTATGAGTGTTTGAGAGAAGAAAGATCTTCTGTTTTTGTTTCCGGGTGCAAAAAGAAAGGAGTAAATGAATAAAATAGAAGTAAGAATGGTGAGGAAGGAAGGATCTAATAAAATCATCGCGCAAAGACAGGACTTCTCGAGGTGGTAGGAAGAAGTGAGCGAGTGAGAAAGAAGGAAAAGATAGAATGCAAATTGATACATCGCCTGCGGTGCCTCATGCATATTCCATTTGACATTATTTACTTATCAACGACAACTGCTATTTATTATTGCGTAATCCTATACCCGTGCAGGTGCATTTTCTCTTCCCTCTTAAATATTATGCGGCGTTAGATTATGTTCGAAGGGGCGATGAATAATTAAGAATGATTGCGGCCGGTCTATCTTTCTCTCTCACTCTCTCTTACTCTATCCGTCTATGCATGTATATGTATGTAAGAGTATTTGAGGGAGAAAGAGATGTGAGTCCATCCCGGAGGTGGTGGCGTATGCATGTACCATGGATAGAAGGAGAGACTGTGTGTATAGAGAGGGTCCGGATCGATGGGGAAGCTCGTTATTCGGACGACAGCCCCGTGAAACGCGCCCCCGATGCGACAAATCTCAATCTCCCTTCGCCTCGGAAACTTGACTAAACACTCCCTCACTTTTATTTTTTGCGTTTTTCTGTCTTTCCAGAGATGATCGCCGATTACGACGACGTGGAGGACTCGCACTTTTGCCTGAAGTGCCATCAGACCATCACCGGCTTGGACAACTACGTGACCCATCGCAAGAACAACTGCGTCAAATCGGAACCCGATCCTCCAAAGTCACCCCCATCCAGCGAACTCCTCCCGCAAGATTATGCCTTCAGTCTGAAAGCCGACGACTTCTTCTCCAGCCTCGAGTTGCAGAGTAGCAGCAAGAAGACGGTCGCCCCATCGACGAGTGGTAAAACCTTCACCGGCATTCTGACGCGCAGCAAGACTTCAGCGGTAATTCAGGAAAAGGAGCAATCAAAATCTGGGAAGAACGCTTGGATAGGAGGACATCAGTTGAAGGAGTTGGGTACCGGTGATAACCACACTAAGCTAATAAAAGCAGTTGATAATTTAAGCAGAAACGCTTCAATTAAAAAAGAAGATGTAAGCAATGCGGTTTATACCGATGAAGCCAGTGAAGACACGAATTACGAAGACGACGATTTCGATGATGAATACATTCCCAGCGGTGGTAAGTGGGCGCCGCAGTACACGGAACCGGCACCTAGTTACACCGGTGGTAAATGGAAGCCGAAGAGGATGAGTCTGATACCACCGCAGAGTCACACCAAGGGCAAATGGAAACCGGAAATCCCGGAAGCACCGAATCCACCCAGCAAGTCGAAGATCAAAATCTCGAGTCAGTCGAAGAAGTCGGGAAAGGATTTCTGGTGTGTACCGTGCAATCGAAAATTGGCCTCGAAAGTGGTTTATGACCGGCACCTGAAGTCCGAGCTGCATTTAAAGCGGACGCTGCAAGAGTTCGACGACTCGCCGCATTTGAATACAAAACCCGATAAAGAAACGAAAGCGAAACCCGTTGAATATTGGCCGCATGCCGTCGGAGAAGACAATGAGGACACTATGAAAAATGCCGTCGAGCCGAAGGGCGGTCAGAAGAGGAAGAGGGCGGCAAGGAGGATTTATGTGAAATGCTCGGTATGCAAGAGTCGCGTTACCACTCACTTGATGGGCAAGCACCTGATCTCGCATTACCATTGCCGCAAAGGCGACATCAACACGCCGGAAGCCCACGCCATGGTCCTCGACAACATGCACAAAATCGTACTGCATTCACCCTACCAATGCGGCACCTGCAAATTCTACTTCAACACCCACCTCCAATTCTTGCAGCACTGGAACTCCGCCGACCACAAAAGCACCATGGACAAAACTCCCGGCTACATCCTATGCTCTTTCTGCAAGTTCTCATGCGAAGACAACGACACGATGTTCTCGCATCTTATATCCATCGAGCACAAAGAGGTCATCTCTGTTATTAACCGCTCTGTGCCAATCGTTATTAAAAAAATTAGACCTCTGAAATGCTCCACTTGCTCCGAAGAGTTCATGCTAAACATCCAATTGAGGATCCATTGTAAAACCGAAGACCATCAATATTCGAGCACCTCTACCAACGAATATCAGATGAAGGAAATTTGTGAACACTGCAACCTGACATTTAAATCTCTAAAAACCTTGCAAGTCCACATATCTAATAACCACCAAATCAAGAATTTTTACTGCTCAATATGTTCCTTGCAATTCGATTCGTTGGAAGAGAGTGTCTCGCATAGGAAGAGCCCAGAACACAGATGCAAAGCCCAGAACAAACCGGAACCAATACACAAGTGCGAATACTGCTCTTTGATTCTTCAAACCTTCGTAGCATTGAAAGACCACTTAAGAGAAGCTCATCCTGAACGCTTACCATCTTGCGTCCAATGCGGCGAAAAGTTTTCGGTGCCTCAAGAGCTCACCGTACACATCCGTTCGAAGCTCTGCAAATTCACCATCATCGATAACCCGTTCAAATGCAACAAGTGCCCATACAGCACCAAATCCAATTCGGAACTGCTATACCATCAAGCTTTGCACACCGAAGGCATTCCGCAGACGGACAGCAATTCGAAAACCACATACCATTACAAATGTCCCCTGTGCACATTTACCTATCCAAAGTCCTCTCTACGTTATCACATCCAGAACCACACCAACGAGAAGTCGTACAGGTGCGACGTTTGCGGCGCCAAATTCGCACGTAAGAGCCATTGGAAAGCCCATCTGAAGATCCACGAGGATCCGAAGCGAGAGTACAGATCACCCACGGATGGAAGGACGAGGGAACACAGCTACCTGTGCGCCATTTGCGGCGTCCACTTCAACAAAAAGTAAGTCCGTTCACTATGCTTATTTGTTACTTATTACATCCCATACTTTTATTGCCCGTAAACTAAACCCGGTAATTTATGCCTGCTTCTGCTCGTTGCCCCATTGCCTTGTCCCATTGTCGAGGTGTTTGCAGCTAAATAAATAAAATCAAGATTAAAAACGCATAAAAGCTGGAAAGAATTATTGCAGCTTTTATTACTAACCACAACAGAAAGGTAAACTTAAACGCCTCCCTTTCGACACCACCCCCCATCTCAATGACAAAAGCTTTCCAAGAATAGGATCATTTACATGTTACAACTACAAGTTTGTAAATAATATTCTTTCAACTTTTATCGTACCATTGAAGTTTATTCTATTAGCTACATTAAATATGCTGATTTTGATAAATTGTGTTACATGATACAAATTCAAATAGGATTTTCTTTCTTAACAATAATCAATTTGATTATTGAAAAGAAATTGACTGACGACAAAGATAAAAAAGAATATGTATAATAATCGGAGAAATGGTTTTCGGAAGATTGTTTTCCTTCGATAAATCTAATTTACGATTGAATAATAAGAGGGCAACCCGTGTAATTTACGTTCCGGGATCAAGAAGCCGATGGTAATTTGTACGTCCATAAATGAGAAAAGGAAGAAGACGACGAAGAGTAAAAAAAAAGGAGAAAAAGAAGCAAAACAACGAACGAGTACTTGGGACGTTGGCTGTTCCATCCATACCAGTCTTCCTCCTCGTCTGCAGCCCGAATCGGAATGGAAATGTAATCTATTTTTTTTGTTTCCTCTCGTTTTTCATAAATTATTGATCAAGTGTCCGGACTTGCCTGTACCGACTTGTGTATGTGTGCGCGAGCGTATGTATGTTTTGTGAGGGTATAAATTAAATATGCAAAGGAAGACTCCTTCCCAACTTCTTCTCTTCGCTTCTCTTTTTTTTTATACTGTTTCGTCATTAAGAGTGTAAGAGCTGCGATGGCGAGGGGGAAGGGTGGCGGCACGTCGTCGTAAAATAATTAAATTTATGTCGGATGCATATAAAGTGAATATCATAAATCGGCGCGCGGACGAAGAAGAAAGGACGTTGGTGGTGGGGGGACGGGGGGAAAGGTCCCAGAATAAATAATAACGATAATGTTGGTTAAGGAAAAAAAGTAAAGAGCGGTACGACGAGGTTGGTTACTTCGGGAAGCAGAAATTGGTTAATAATTAATTTGATGAGAGATCGCTCGAATTCTTTGCTTCTCGTGTATATGTATGTGGATGCATGCATATATATATGTATGTCTTCATGTGATTTGTTTGTTGAACGTGTGGGGGGCTCGAAGGGGGTTCCCGTCTTTTGCGAGTGCGCGCGTTCCGGCGAATCTGAGCCGCTCTCTGGAAACTGGTTTTAAAGAGGTGGATGCAATTTGCAGTAAAGACTGTTAAAGTATTATAAGATGGGATAAACAAGGGCTGAGATGGACATCGGAGATAGGCGAGGGAGGGAGTGAGAGAGAGAGAGAGAGAGAGAAGGAGACGGGACGAGGATCCTCTTCCTCGCCTCCCGTCTTCAACGTTTTCATCTATCTATCTCCATCTACTTCTCTTTGGATGAAATATACCGAGGCTCGGCTCACTAACAGCATGTTGATTAACCATTAAAGCAGCGTTTAGATCTGTATCCAGATGTGCATTACATTCGGGCATAAAGCACATTCTCTCTCTCACGCACACAAACAACTCTCATCTTCCTCACACTGGAATTATCTTAATAAACCAAAAATAAAACGACCGTCGAATAACATATTTAACAAAAAAAAAAAGAGTACGAAATAAGAAACGCGGCGCTCAACTTTAATAAAGTGGAATGATTTAATGTAATTAAGGTTTAAGTGTGATGACTTCCTAGGCGCTGGATGCGAATTTAAAGAAGTACAGAGAGAAACAAAAAAAAAAACGAAGCAAGATGATGCAAGTAAAACAAACGGAGGAACAAGGAGCGAGATAAAACGTAAACAGGGACGATTTCTGCTTTTTGCAGCTCTGGTATAATTTCATTAACAATAAATTAGTTTGAAGAGGCTATTAGTAAGCGCGTTTCGTCTCTTGTTTTAACTACAATCCATCGGGGGCGGCGGCGTTGGCGGCGGAATCGCCCTTTTCGCCGAAAGAGCCGGATGAATCCATAAAAACAGACAACGTTCCATAAGCATATTGCTACTAGCTACACGGTTTTGCCCTTTAAACTACTTCATTAAATTATGCACGCTAATTAACATTTTTTTTTTTCATTATAAGTTTACTGCGCATTTTCGAAGAGACTAACGAAAACAACTCTGTTTCTTTATTTTTATTAAATTATTATAATTAACGACGAATTGCATCTTGAAAATTATATTACCACATACAAGATTGACTATAATAATATAAACTTTGATGGATTTTTATTAAAGTTAATCAAAGTTACATAAAATCTAGAATAATACTAATTGGTAATTGGAAATTGTTACATGAGGGCGAAGAGGAAGCGCAACTTTATTTTCAAAGTTTGCGAAACTTTACTTGACGTTATTTGAAAACTCGCAAGTTTCGAAACAAACTGTTAATACTAAAGTCATTCCATCTAAAGTCATTCGAGAAGTCGAAATTATTCAAAGTTTGCGTTCAAAAAATCTTATGAAAGATCATTGATACATCAAAAATATAGACAAAAGTTTCATTAAGATTATAATAAATAAGTTAAATCTGTATTACTATTAATTAGTAGGTCAGTATTCTAACAATGTGTATTTTGAAAATGTTTGTGTGTGTATAATATCATGATTTATGATATAAATAGATTACTTCTAAAGATTGGTAATTCTTAATTACTTGGAGATTGTTGATTTATTGAAGTTGATTCGAAAAGTTAGCAATGCTCGAACTGCGAAGTCAATCATCTGTAAAGCTTTGTATATAGCAGTCCGTCCAGCAGACGCCGCCAATTTAATGTCTAGCAATCGAAGTCGTAATCTTAATTTACATTTATACTCGTTGAAAAAAGAAAGAAAAGGAATTGATGAGGCGAAGTGAGGAGGAGGAGGTGGCGGTAGGATTGAAGGAGGTGGTGGAGTAGGATGAGGTGAAGGGGTGGAGGATGAAGGAGGAGGAGGAGGAGGAGAGTCACTGGCATAAACAGAATGATTAACTGGATGTCAAACTAAAGAAATAAACGTTATTTATTGGGCGGACTTGGAAAAAAGTTCAAGCAAAACTTATCAATATCTCGGCGTTAATAACTGCCTTTAATGACGTGGATGTATGTTTTATGATCGGCACGCCACGCGATCCACCAATAGAAATGTAAGAAGGAAAAGAAGAAGAAGAAGAAGAGGGCATGAAGAGGAGATTCATTGCAG
Source organism: Nicrophorus vespilloides (assembly GCF_001412225.1). Taxonomy (NCBI): domain Eukaryota; kingdom Metazoa; phylum Arthropoda; class Insecta; order Coleoptera; family Silphidae; genus Nicrophorus; species Nicrophorus vespilloides. The sequence continues at coordinate 17,412 of NW_017099570.1, forward strand.
TCCATCCATTTCTTTCTCATAAAATTTTCAAAACAAAACAAAACAAAAAAAAAATGAAAATAAACAATAAGGTCAGACCGTATCTGTATCTCCCTTTAGCGCCGCGCGATTTCCTGCTAATCGACTGCCAAAGCGACGGTTGTTGGAGAATGGAGAGAACAACTGAAACAAGTACAGCATACATACGTACGTACACCTACCTAGCTAGTCCACTCATAAATCTGCTACGGGAATATATTAAAAATCGGAAATAATGGATTAGCGAAGTTGGCATCGTCTAAATTACACATCCTGATGTAATAAATGGGCGCGCAACTGGGCTAAGCCAGATCGAGTTTACAGATTTTAAATCAAAAGTTCAGAGCCAGATCCGTATCGCAGAACCTTAATTAGCTTCATGCCGATTCCCGATCCGAAATTAACTAAATAAGTATTACGAAACCTATCATCCGTAGCAATGATACACATACATTGAATTATTGTATTTATTTTATTGATTACATTATGATTATGTTTATATAACTTAACTATTAATTAGTTGTATGTTAAAGGAAAATAGTAATGATCTTTGGAAGTAAAATTTGTATGAAATGTATGTTAGCTAATCGTTGAATGATGCATCGCGGGGATGTGTGTGTATCAGTGCTACAGGGTGGTTCGGCTGTGGAAGGGAGACGGTGGCGGCTCTGGTTGTTGGCACAAGTCCACAGTATCTCATGCAGCTTGAGGCAGTCACAATTACTATAAACATTCCGAACCCTTCACCTATATTTCACGTGGACCACAATTCTCTAATTACTGTACGTTTAGCGCAAAATATGAAGCATAAATTACCGGAAAAGTGGGGTGCTGCGAACACACGTGAACTATTCACTTCTTCCCTATTCCCGCCACCCTTGTGGGTGGTGGTGGTGGATGCTTGAGGGACGGGCGATTTACTGCATTACGGACATTAGCGCGGGAATGGGTATGTGGATGCTACAGTTTTTTTTTTTTGGGTGAAGATTCGAGGTTGCCATCAAAGGAAAATTAGGTATATTTGGGTTATCAATCTTCGGGAAACCGTTGATGATAAGGGATGCACCACCTGGTGGCCATTTGGCACGCATTAGTGGCCGCTGAAACTCAACACACACACAAGCAGAGAGGACATGATTTGTAAGCCAAGAGGTGGCTGCTGAACAAGAGGAGGTGGTGGTGGTTGAGGAGGAGTAGGAGGATGGCACCGAAGGCCTAAGCAGACATTTGCCTAACGTATTATCTCATAATTCCCTGAGTTGTGTTTAAGTAGCGCACTGGACTCACCCTTTGATATATAGGAGACCTGCCGGTCTAATGTATGCTTAAGTTATTTACCCGGTGCGGGATGAGAGGCGGAGGAGGACGGAGGATGAGGATGAGGACGGGAGCGGGTGGTCGCGCGAGGGGTTGCTAGTTTCTAGTTGGAATTACTATTATGGGTAGCTGCTAGTTAAGATAAATTGCCCACCGACATAATAAACATCTTCATATTTATGGCCCTCGAAAAATGGAATCCTAATTTACCGGGTCCAACGAGGAATCCCGTATAACAGTCTTGAAGACCATACAATTACTACTACTACTGGATACAAAAAAGAAAAATTCCTACGCATCTTAATTACCAAATATTACATAAAAAATGGTACCTAAATTTTATAGTATTTCATGTTGAGTAAACCTTTTTCTAAGTATTTACCCAGAATTCATCGCAAATACATTAGCAATACATTAATTATTGATTATTCTAAAAAAATATTTTAAAAGTTTTTTTAAACATAATTAAATGAGTAAATCAATGCCAAATAATTGTATAATTAGGAACAAAAATATAATCATGCTCTGGTAATCGTTTAAGTCATTTCAACGTCCCCTCTTTTCCTACGCATTCCTGCGCATCTTAATTACCAAATATTACATAAAAAATGGTAGCTAAATTTTATAGTATTTCATGTTGAGTAAACCTTTTCCTAAGTATTTACCGAGAATTCATCGCAAATACATTAGCAATACATTAATTATTGATTATTGTAAAAAATATATTTTAAAAGTTTTTTAAACATAATTAAATGAGTAAATCAATGACAAATAATTGTTTAATTAGGAACAAAAATATAATCATGCTCTGGTAAGCGTTTAAGTCATTTCAACGTCCTCCCTTTTCTCATCCAGGAAGCAATTATATAACATCTTCCTATAAATATCAACGGTACTATAATCATACTTCAAATCCATCACTAATTTGTTGCATATAAATGAGTTTACACGTTTAATGATCCTTGACAACTAATGATTAAAATCAATTATATTTACCTTTTACATGTATTTAGTTTATTAATTTTTCTAATTTCATAATTAGTATGTAAACATTAGTTTTATAATAACGCATTACATTTAATTTCACATTTTCAATCAATTGTATAATATCAAAATTTTACCTATTATAGAAATTTTCATATTTATCTAAAATTTTACATAATTGATGTAAAAGCTTAGAAATAATTTATTTGATTTTGAATATTTGTAAATTACAATGTTTCTAATTTATTTATATAAGTTTAATTTATAGTTGAATTAAAAGGAAATGATGTATATTATTTTCTATATGTAATGATGACAATAATCATTTATTAAAATTGAGTGTGCAATGTGAGTATATGCGGAGGTTTCGTAAACAACGTATCTAACTAGCTACTTTTTATGGAGTCTCTAGTGTAGTTAATGATGGTCGTCTTCGCGGAGGTTGGCTGTGCATTAAATGCAAAATGAAGTTATACGAGTTGAGACAGAGCGACGAGACATCCAGGGATCATATATACTGTCCCAATGTTTCCTCTCCGATACAGAGACGTACTCTGCTCGCACGAAGAAACTTTGGCCATTCGTTCAGAAAACGCAATTATCATATATTCTATCAGTATGACAGTGGGAACGGCGCGATCATGCAAAGTAGGTTGTGTCACTCTCTGGCAAACATTCGGAGAGAAGAAAGAAGGAGCAAATGAAACGAGTGGAAAAGATACGAGGGAGAGAGAGTGTGTGTAAGAGGAAAAGAAAGAAAAAAAAAAGAGATGAGTTTGATGGAAAGGTTGTCTCGTCGCCGACAGCTACATCCAGCACCAGAGTTGAAGGTGGTGTTGGTGGTGCTTCGTCCTTAATTTATTATTTCTATTCTTCGAATCGAAAGACAATGCATCATTGAAAGAAGAGAAGACACGGGCGCACACACACACATACAGATCGTTGGTGGATGCATCGCAGGGGTAAAAAAGGAGTCTCCTCAAATTTACGAGCGTCGGGGGCGGCTTAAAAGTATGCAATAAATCCCGTCGCGGGGCTTAAAAATTCGCTGGCTAGAGAGATTGGCATGATTCGATGCCGCCACCACCTCAACGTCTCCTCCGGTTTCCTTCTACTGCTTCCTTATTCCTCCTCCTTCTTCTCTTCAGCCGTCTTTCCTTGGTGATAAATAGTAATTACTCCTTCGACGCCTTTCGCGCCCTTCGCACCATCCCAACCAACCGCCTCCCATTTCGTACTATATAGTACACGCTCCGTGCAGCGTGTACATGTGCATCCGATCAAGTACTGCTAAAGCACCCAAGCCATGGATGGTAGCCGGGGAATATTATAGTGATTAGACTTAATCACCGCCTCACGTTTTACTGCACTCCACACAACTATATTATTACTATCTATTCCAACTACACAACAACATTATCTTAACTAAATAGCCTTCCAACAGCACACATCCATCCAATAAACATCACTCGCAATAAAATAAGAAGAGAACAAAAAAAAAGAAATCTAAAGCAAACTAACAAAAAGTACAGTTTTTTTCTAACATAATTAATTTATTTTCAAAGAACTTTACTTTTAAAATAGTAATATTTCTTGTAGATTGAAATCATGGAATTAAGAATTTTAATCATTTAATGTTAGATTATGAAGACGGCGGTAACAATTTGTAAGATTGCAATTGAGATTGGGAATGACTGTGGGTATGAAGATGATGATGATGAGGACGGCTTCGTGTGAGTTTGTAAATGTATGCAGGCCCTTGTTGTTTTGTCGGTGGTATTTTTTCTTATTAAATTTATTTTGCAGTCGCCGTTGTTGTTGTTGTTGTTGATGTTGTATTTCATTTATATATACTTTTTTTTTTGTTGTTGCTTCTTCGCATTGGCGGGATGGAAAAGTGCGCATGAAGTTGGCGAGTTTATGTTGAAGTTAAAATAAATGGCAGCGCCATAAAAACGGAATTTAATAAATAAGTGGAGGAGAAGTATCTGGTTATTTATAGTATATTTTGTTGCTAATGACATGAGATATGTCCTGGTCAGGTGACAAAGCTTGGGAAGCGGTCCTCCGGCGCAGATTAGCGACCCATAATGAGTGACTTATGACGAATGTCGTTAATAATATGCAAGAACCTGTTTACGTATGCACGGAGCCCGTCCTCCTCATCCGCCTCCTTCGGTTTCGTCTTCTTCTCTTCTACTTCCACCACTTCTTCATCGACTCCTTTTACTCGTCTCCGCATACACACGCATATTTCCAAGAGCATTTTATATGACCCGAAGTGCATTACAGCATTTAACACTGTCACAAATTCCGGAATACTCTTTTTCTCTCTATCCACCATCGACTACTTGTAAACCAAACCCCGGCTGCCTTAACGAACTATCAAATTACTTATCAATTATTTTCCATTTAATTACCAGTAACATTTTTACCTCCGTCTCTCCATTATATTTATTCCCTCGTTCCTTTATTTGTCCATCCATTAGGTGAAATATTGTGAAGGTTGTGTATTTACGAACTGGTCTTCGAGATTAGATGGTCACCGCTTCATCGAGTCGAGCCGAACGATTTGCCCAAGATAAATCCATTTTTGGTCAGATGAAAGAAAGAAATAAGAGAGAAGAAGAAGGCATGGTCGAAAATTGGTTGTACTCCTTTTGCGGCGCCGTCTTAATTGCGAGCATAACTCAGTCACTCGGATCATTTAAAGATCAATTAAAATATAAATTGAAGACATCGGAGAGGAGTCCCTTCTGCTTCTTCTTCTCTGTCCTTTCTTTCAGTCGAAACAGGTGATGCGATGCCATTCGTTTCTCTTTTCATTATTCCACCTAATGACGATGTACAGCAATTCTTTTCTTCTGGGGGGAGTTCTCGCATAATTAGTCGATTAATTTATAATTCTAATTAATTTTCAATCAATAATTCATGTTAATAAGACCAGACATTCCCACAACATATACTATACTCGACCGAACACAGGACAACGGTTTGCATATATTAAATACGTATTATGTAACCATTAATCAGGAATTGTCTTCTTAAATTTAGCTACAATAACAAATTTATACAACACATTAGTTCTCTAAAATAATACTTTCAATTTCCTCCAAATTTGATCAATTTTCCAACGAAACTTATGAAATTTAAGTTAAATTCTATAAAATATACAAAATATATTCTATAGGATATGAAGAAACGTTTACATCATAATAAATCGTTTGAATAATAGCATTTAATTAAATCGACAACATTAAACCTCAACTTCGGTAGGATACGGATGATTCAGGTAAACGTTACCTACATCTTGCATTTGCTGATGACCATCTGCGTTTTATAGTGGACGTTTAATTGCAGTCGAACATCATGGATTCCATTCAATCAAGCATGTAATTTGTTCGGGCAAGCAACCGCAACATCTTTTGATGAATACTATAGCATTATGATAACAACAAAAAAAAGTTAACTACCATTTTTATAGCCAAAAATTATATACTTTCTGTTAAATCAGGGCTGAAAATTACTTATTCTGTTGAAAATTAAAAAAAAAAAACATAGTAATTTGTGATATGATTATAACAATATTCATTGCAACAATGATAGGAAATCAGGTACAAAAATGTATAAATTATCAGTTAATATTGCATTATTATATTATTAGTTTCAGATTTCTTAACAAATTTAATTGATCAATTTATGGATTAATGACTAGTATCGAATAGATTTTCATTAGAAAAAAATAAAGCTTTCTCTATGATTGAATAATTATATGTATTTCAATATGAAAACGTATGTGATTATACTCGTTTCCTGATCACATTTCCATCTCATTTCCGAATTCTATGTTCATTCGAAGATCAATTTGAAGAAGAAAAAATATACACATACGTACACGAAACTCGGTCCATAAATAACGATTCCCGAGAGTTCGGGGTGTTTGATTTTACGAGGTTGTAAAACATCGTCGTTTTATTTGTAATTAATTTTTGTTCCCTTCCTGCCGCACTTCGAATGCATCCACGAATGATGGAAATAAATAAATAATGGGGGGAAGATGATGAAGAAGAAGAAGAAGAAAAAATGTATATATACAGAAAAGAAGGATCTAGGATGATGCGAGGAAGAGAGAAGTTTATTGTTTCGAAAGGGCAATAAATAAAATATAAAAAGTAATTAAGAGAAGTTATAACTCTGTATTAAATTTATATGCGGGGAATCGGAGCCGGCAATCAACTAATCACAAAGATTTTAATCCTCCGTCCTGCTCCTCCTCCTCCTCCACCGTCGCCTCCTCCTCCTCTTCTCCATCTTCCTTCAAGCCAACTTTTCATTTTGATGATGCAGGCCTCTCTCGGCTCTCGCTTGCCCTCCGAGTGCGGGATTGATGGGAATGATGGTACTGCTTGATTTCTACATAAATAACATCAATACAATATCGCTATGACAGATTTATATGCGCCTGAGATGCCGCCCAATGTCTTCCTTTTTTTTTCCATCTTCTTCATCCACCTCTTCAACTCGCTCTCTTTCTCTCATATATATTGTATACATATATATAATACCTTATAGTTCTTTCTCTTCATCTCGACCGTCTTGTATTTATATGTTGTTTTTTTTTATTTATATTCGTTTCTGGTATGTGTCTGAGTTAGCAGCACGCCCATCGACCGCAGTAAATCAACGAATTGAAATTAATTCTTTCATCTTTTTCTCGTTCTCTTTGCAGCTCGACGTTGCAAAAGCATATGCTGGTGCATACTGGAAAGACGGTCAGGTGTCCGGTGGAGACTTGCGTCCATTTTGCGAGGAGCGAAGCGGACCTGAAGAGCCACATGACGACGCATTCGGACGAGAGGAACTATCCTTGCGATCTGTGCCAGTACCGAGGCAAGAGTGTCCAGCAGCTGAAACGGTACTTAACATCTTAGCCATCTTACAAGACCGTACATACCATATACTTTAGCATGTAGCAGATCGAACCGGACCCCGGTCAGGTCCCGGTCTGCGGCCATTAAACCAAAGGGGGGTTGTAAAAAAAGCGGTTCAGTGCATTCATTTCGAAGGGGGACAGATAAATTAGACAAACACCACGGTGTGTTCGGTTAATTGACAGGAGCAGTGAGCGAGCGCACCGGAGCCTCGCAATTAATGCCCTTATCTATCCAGGAATCACTTAACAAACGGCAAAGCAAGTCAGCAAGTCTGCAAACCGACCGGTCGTCGGTGGTGCGGTATTCCTCCGCGTCCTCCCGAATGTCCTTGCCGTTTATCGCGCGCTCGCATTCTTCCCTCGCATTCTTAGTTCTTCTGAATCCGAAAGGAGCCTGGACGACCGCGACCATCCAACGAACAAACAAACAGTACAAAAAAAGGACGAGGATGTAAAGAAAATCTCGTCTTGACGACTAACTTAATGCGGCGCCTAACCAGTCGTCGCATCGCCTCATTCCATTCTCTAAACAACAATTTACTTTACTTCCCAAACAAAATAACAGCCACCAATTACATTACATAACACCAATTTCTTATATTTCCACCTATTACTAAGAGCATTTACTGAAAATTCTTGTTACTAAATTTATAATACTTTTATGTTGAAATATTATTTTTTTTTTATTCTATACTGTTAATGATTTTTTTCATGAATTAATTTACACAAAAAGAAAGTTGCTGTTGTTTTAAAACGTGGGAAATAACATTTAAACAAAAAGAAAAAATAATAATATGATGTGAATAAAGCAGAAAGTCATAAATTGTAGCCTCGTCAGTCGCGTTTCGTGTTTAAAGCGACTGAGAAGAGATTTCGGATGTGTACACACACGATGTGTGTGTTAATCTGCAAATGATTGAATGCAAATTCCATGTTCTTGTCGCTTTCAGACTGATTTTCCGTTTTATGCAGAGCATTATATTATTATGTTGTTGGACGTGTACGCATATTCATATTAATTTCATTATTTTTTTTTTTTGTTACTGGTATTTCACTGTTTTTAATTTACGATCGCGACGATAAATTACAAAAATGGATTTATACGCGTCCAATTATGTGAGGGCAATTAGCATATTCCCCAGTAATTAAATCACCCATAAATCCAGCAATTTAATAGCCGCTTGTCCCGGCGACTGGACGCATCACCGGCCTCACCTCACCTCTCTCCCACAGTGCCTGTGCAAACGCACGCGTTCTTCCCCACTCACCCATCACCAACAACAACCATCATCGTCATCATCCATTGGTCAGATGCGTCCCATGGAGAAATCCAAAGGTCGCATCCAGAAGATTATGAAAAAAACAAAAATCTAAAAGGACTAAAATTAATCATAATTTATGTTAATTATTGCTTGAAAGAACATAAAATTCAAAAGGAACTTCAAAAAGTAACTTAATATTGAATAATCAAATTATTAAATGAATGAATCGTACCAAAATATTAATAATTAATTAAGTAGGATGTTGGTGTTAAATTTTATTTGTTATAATTCGTATTAATTGTTGGTAGCCATAAGACGATGCACGAGGATGGAAAGAAGTTCAAATGTCAGCACTGTTCGTTCACGACTCGGCTCCAATTCCATTTGGTTCGGCACGAGCGAATCCACACCGGTTCGAAGCCGTTCGTCTGTCCTCATTGCGATTACCGATCCAACAATTTGGTAAATAACCACTTCGCAGTTATGCAAATCCAGAAAACTCATCCTCTTGCTTGCTTGCTTTCTTTCATTTTCCAGGAGAATCTACGAAAGCACGTCATGGCCACGAACAAGCATCCGGGACGATGCATGTACGAGTGCAAGTTCTGCGAAGGAAGCAAACATTACAAGACGAATTTAGCTAGGGACTTCAAGGTTCATCTGATGATGGTGCACGGAGATGATTTTCCCACGCAGAACGATGCGAGTAATTATATAACAGGGATCTGTCACGGCGTGGAGTCGGTGCGTCCGAAGGAGAAGACCGACGAAGACGTTGATGATGACCTGGAGGAGATCAAGATCGAAGTCGTTCCGAAGGTTGAGGTCAAGCAGCACGGCAGCACCATGTTCCCCGTGTTTATCGTCTCCAAAGAGGAGGGTGCAGTCGTGGAGAGGAGCACATGGACTTTTGAAGCCGAAGAAAACAGCAACCTCGACACGTTCAACGACGAGAACGCCAGTTTGTTTCAAGAGCATTTCCAATAATTATTAACAAATTTATATATTTTTATATAACAATATTCGTTGACAATGTTTACTAATAAGAGTTCAACGATTAAAAATAATTTACTAAAAAAATATTAGCAATTTAATATTACACATATACACATATTAAGCTAAATTCTACTTATATAATAATTTACATATAAACATAACATTTAATATTAAATTAATGTATTCGGAAACTTTGTAATCATTTTAAAAGATTTGTATTGGTAAATGTAATTAAATTTTTTAATCGTGATACAACAAGGAACGAAGTTATTTAACTATTTTTAAGTGTAATGGATGTTGTTGAACTTATTCTTGCAGATGTGATAGCTTCCTGAAGTTTGGTAAATGGCGCCATCAATTTTGCATTGCTCGTAAAAGAAGGGATGAAGGATTTGGTGAAGTAATGTGCGAGAGAGTGAAGGAAAAGAGGAGCAAAGGAGTTCTTAGGTGTGGTGAGTTTATTGGCGAATGTGTGCGGATCGGGGAAAGAGTTATTTAAAGTGACAGTTCCCTATGTAGCAGTTGTAATTGGGCAGAAGTGGGTTCTGCATAATGTACAACCTGTTTCTCGTAAATCTCGTTTAATCTGCCGGGGGAAGGAATAAAAACGAGAGGCCGCAAAGAGCTGAAGAAGGAGTGAGATGGTTAAAGAGTGAGAGAGAAGCGAAGAGGTGGAGGAGAGAGAGAGAGAGGTTGAGGCTGCGATCGGTATTAATAATGCACATAGGTGCATAAAATAAGATAGAGAGAAGGATTCCTGTTCATCCTCTTCTGCAGCCGCTGCTCAACCTCCTCCTCCTCTTCTTCGTACCGTTGTTGTCGTTGCCGCTGCTGCTGCTGCTTCTCTTCTTATTCTTTTGCTTTTTCTTCTTCTTCCTCCTCTTCCCCTTCATTTTTGGTATTCGCAATTATCCGTGAGTGTCCATCTAAAGATGCGGATTTTATTAGTCCCTGCGACGGAGAGGAGCGAGAGAGAATCCGTGCTGCGACTGCGAAAGAAAGAAGTAATAAAATATAAACGTTTCCCATTCGTCCTGTGGGCCTGTTGTCCTGTCAATCACCCGGCATGGTCTCTCGCCAATGGCTTCCCAACAATGGTCAAACACAAAATGGCTTCTCTTCGGCCGAAGCAGCACTCTGAGCCTCAGCCTCGACATCCTTGGCAAGGATTAGGGATTAAAGATTCGTGTGGATTAGAACGCATCAATCAGGACGAGACGCGTCGGCATTTCGGTCATACAAATTGCCTCATTTCGGGGCACCACCAAGAAGAAGAAAAAGAAGAAGTAGAAGACGGACATATTTACGACCTTCTCTGTATATATCCCGCTGCATACTTTATACCACTGTCTGTTCATCTCCCCCATTCTTCAGCTCTAGAGACATGCGGGATGGACGCGGGGGGTTTAGACAGCATACCGATAAATGAATTCAATATGATGTAATTGTATGAGACTTGCAACGTACTTTACGACCAGATACCTTCATCCTAACCACAACAACAACAACAAAAAAAACAAGAAATTCTCTGTTTTCTCGTATACAGATAGATATAATTATTCAACTTTATTTCCCCCAAGATTTTATCTTCACCATAATTAGCAACATCTTACCTCCGTATCATCACGTAGCCATAAAATAATAACGTGATCGACGCAACCTTTTCCTTCGCCTTCCACCAGAAGGAAACAACAACGACGACAAGAAAAAAAAAACTGGTTGTGCCTTGGGTAATTTGATACCCGACGACTTCCTTCTTTACCCTCGGTCTTTCATCTGCGGCGAATACGTATTTTAACCTGTTTAACACTAATTTCACTCGGTTAAAAACATAATCATCACTGTTTTAAACCAAAATCAATCATTTATGAACCAATGATTTGTGAACAACATTACATACTTAAAAATTAATTAAAAATTGATCGAATCTTTAAATATTTAAAATTTTAAACAATTAGTAAATCATTATTTATTAATACTAAACAATATATTTATTAATACTATTTTCTTTTAAACGAAACGAGATTTAACTTCAGTCAGGTCACAGAAAACACTGCACCTGTTCAGTTTGTAAAATAGTCGATTGAAGTTTTATATTTTAACTTTAAAGAGTTAATTAAAGCATCACCTGTAGTATTACCTAATAATAATGAACGTTCAAAGATTACTCAGATAATGTAGAATTTGTGGTGCAGCTGAGGATTTTCAATTCAGTACAGAAAATTCCAATTCCAATTGAATTATTTAAATAAATCAAATTGTTTCTATTTGTTTCCTAAATAACTAAATCAAATAGTTAGAATATACAAAATCAGATTTGCTACAAAGTTTGGTCATCGATAATATTTTATTTATTGATGAGGACGGTATTAATTTTACATAAACGAGACGCGCAATCAATTATTAATTTGGGGTTGATTTATGATAATTGGACGGACGTCCTCGGACGATCAGCGCTTTTGGTGGAAGCAGTAGTAGTTGGTCTGGGGATGAGTTAGTGGAATTAAACGAAAAGGGTTTTCATAATTGAATTGAAAATGTATTTTTAGGGAAGAGGGAAACTTTGAAGGGGGAGTTGGGATGTACTGCAGTCAAAAGAAATGGTGAGAGAGAGAAGGGGATAACATGAATGGGATGGGTGGAAGAGGGTGAGAATGTGAGGTTGATTTTGGGGTGGTTAAGTTTGTGTGATCAGTCAGTCAGTAGCGTGTCGGAGTGTAGTATATCAAGCGGCATGGCAAGATGGCGTCCCGTCATTCGGACTCCTCCTGGCAGTATAAATCACTCGAAAACCTGTAATCACCCACCATAAATATGATCCACAGCTGCGGCCCTCCGATGATTGATTTCCGCTCTGATTGAAACAATCACCACACCGCTACCCCCAGAATCGCACAACACACCAAGATAATCCTGACACTCTTCCATATACACCAGAACTAAATTTAGTAAAAACTAGTGTCCCTATAAATAAATCCTTTCGTCCTTATAAAATGCAAAGGATTATAGATAATTCGTTTCCACGACAACATTCTATAGTTAATAAAAAAAGGATTGAGAATCGCTTTAACTACGTAATATTAATTCATTTCCATGACAACATTTGCTAAATCAGTCATACATTCTGATCGATATTTAGTAAAAAGGTAATGATTCAGTATTACATTAATTACGTAATATTATGAATTCGTTTCCATGACATCAATCCGTCATGGATTGATTGATTGATTTGAAAGTTAATTTTGGTTTAAAAAATCTATAATATAAACATGTTATATAATTCATAAAATGCATTGAAATGGAAAAGAAAATATAAATACAATCGTGTTTGTGTTTACAAGAAATTAATTTTGTGTATATGCAAAATTATTTTTATTTAGTGTGCATTACGAAACTCAAACTTAATTAAATATAGCTTAATTAATTAAATTACTTGATAACCACCATCAATAATAATAATCATAATTATTCACCTGTTGCATAAGAATGCGTTGTTAAAAATACTATAAAAAAAATATTAATTTAATCCAAATCTATTTACCCTGAGTATCATTAACTTCTTGGAATGCATGTATTACACTAGTTTTTTTTTAAATATGCAAAGATAGAAGAAGTAAAAAAAAAATATGTATGTATATGATAGACATTAAACATTTTCAGTTATTCTCGTCTTTTCGCTCGTATCGTAAATCAAGCGTGTTTACTATTTCGCATTACGTGGATTACGCATAAGTAAGTGAATATAAATACGAGATAATTTCCGAGATACATAAAACTGGACTGCGATTTGAGAGGCAGCCGTTCACTTGGAAATGGAATTCTTGATTTAATATGTAATTGGAGATTGTCTGTAAATAATGCAGAAACGCGTTTACATTCGGGCCTTTGCGAAACGCGTTTATTGATATGTCAATCTGGAAGGCATAAACTCAAACGTTTTAAGAGAGCAGTGACACAGAATAAGAGAAAGCCGTAAGGTTAATAATAAAATTTATTAAGACAAGCGATGGAAACGTAATCTGCTGAACTTATGCAGTCTCTCGTATAAATCATGCAGAAAACGAAAACTAGCAGAAATGGAAATGGTGGTGGTGGTGAGAATTATAACATCAATACTTCTTTTTTTTCGTCTTTTGTTTGTGTCTTATTAGACTTTTAAACTACGACCTACTTTCTTGTAGCCGATGTGCATTTCGCTTGCTGCGAAACGGAAATTTCAATAAGCAGGAATCCCGTGAGTCATTTCCTCATGAATATTCCTATTTATTACGTTTTAAACTCTTTTAAAACTAGTTTGTACCTGTCTACAACTTTTGATTTTCAATTTACTGTTATGTATTTCTTTATTTAATACAAAACAAATCTCTTCAATTTCAAATCATTTTTGTAATTGTAGGAATTATAAACTACAGAAATCTAGCAATTGATTAATTTGAAAGGTCATAGTTTTGTGTTGAATTTGTATGTTTGATGATCCAATTTACACGTTTGGTTATGAAGTAATTGACTAAAAGAGATTGATGTAAGCTTTATTTCATTGTTGGAATTTCTTAGTAATTATATGATTCTTGATTATATAAATGCAGCTGAATGTTACTTGATCAAACATGGCTTAAATTCCGATAGAATCTTGGTGAAAAAGAAAAGTTGATCTAACAAAGGTAAAGGAAGAAGCAATGTTCTGTACCGAACCATAGTTGAATAGGTTAGAACGTATCGCACATAATGGACTTGATCGGTTTAAATGAACGGCAATTGTTATTGGAACACACGATTTCCTTAAGGAAAGTTGACTAGGAAAACGTAGATCGGGTAGCGCAATTTATCGCGAACGTGTGCAACAAGGGGCAATAAATTTTAGGCGGAGGGATAAGAACTGAGGCCATTGTACAAGGTAGGTAATCGTTCTGGTCTATTATCTACGATTTTAGGAACGCGCGCGTACTCTTTTGTATGCAAATGTCCAATAAAATCTTAATTAGACCGTCATCGCGGATTCCCTGGGTCATCCTTTTTTTTACCGCTTTCCTTCTGGTCCTCCTCCTCGAGTGGCTTTAGGTGCGGTTTGGCATTTTGCGGGATTTAGTGAAAAAAGGAAAAAGCTGGAAGGCGAAAAATGCACACGGAAAGAGTGTGTAGATGCTATGTGCATGCATGATGGAGAAAGAGGGCTCTCGGTTCGTGCATGTGCAGGAGTGAGAGAATGCTATGGCATTGTGATTTCAAGTGTGTAAAGCTCTCGGTAGCGGCAATTCCGATCAGCATTGAAAGTGTTTGGATTCGTGTTACATAAAGAAGGCAAAAGGGGAGAGAAAGAGAGGATAGAAGACTACGGTGCATACACACAGATGCAATGCATCCAATAGTGCATTTACACACATGCACACACGGATACTCCAACACATGAACACATTGTGGGGCTCGGTAGTGTTCGTCATGCAGTCACAGGCCTAAACAATGGCCCCATCGGACAGGTAGTATATATCAAGGTGAGCAATAAATCGTCCGGCCACGGTGCAACAAAAACACATCTTACCTATGCTAACATCCAGATTAATGCCCGTGCCTTCTGGTCATTTGCATTATGTTTTATTTTACTCTTCGTCTTCTTCTTCACCTCCCTCCAACTTTGACCACCTCTCTTTCTTTAAATCTCTCATCTTCTCTCTCATCTCTTCAGATTTCCTCTTCCCTCCCTCATTGAGACATTATTCTACGAATTACTGTAATTACCGCAGAATACGTTTGAAACAGAACTGCTTAAGAGTACTTTTTTTTTGCTCCTTTGCCGATCGGTCGAAGCAACTCTGATCGTCGTATGTAGGCAGAGATTAGTGCGTTAAGGTAATGCAACTAATTAAACTTCCTAAAGCGATTTTCCATCCGACACATCATTCGTTACACAACTTACCGAAATGGAGAACATACAAAAAAAAATATTACATAAATGCAAATCACATGATTAACGCTCTAAATAAGTCTTAAGAATTTCATCTAATTGCTTTATCGAATTAAAATTAATTACTTCAACTTCTTTATATAGTTTGTATCAATAATCAATCTCTAAATAACTTAATTGCTTTAAAATCAACAAATCTATACAGCAAACTTCTTACAAATTTCTATAATTCGTTCAACTATTTTAATCAATTTAAAACTAACTAATTCTTGTTAATCCATAAAGTTTGTTTGAATCATGTATATTATAAACATTGAACTAATAAAACGCTCAACCGATGGGTGTGACTGTTAGATATGTTTATCAATTGTAATATGATTAAATCAACAATTGCAATAAACATCACAATAACTAGCACACTCTATTTACCGCTAACAGCGCGATTGTTTACAACCTCCTGAATATTCTCCAAGTTCACGAAAATATTTATTGTTTCTATATTACATTAAATATTTAATACTCATTTATTTTTGTTTGTAAGTATTACTTATGTAAATCCTTTACCATAAACTCATTTAGTCACTTTATGTATTTTTTAATATATCAAGATTTAGTTTTATTCTTAAATTTCTATTATTTTTATAATCATACAAATTAAATTTCTGATACAAATGATGTCTGAACAAAATAGGAAATACTTTTGACTGAAATATCTGAGTTAAAATAACTGAGAAGAAGAGTATTAATATTGTTTCTATATTACATTAATATATTTAATACTCATTTATTTTTGTTTGTAAGTATTACTTATGTAAATCCTGTACAATAAACTCATTTAGACACTTTATGTATTTTTTAATATATCAAAATTTAGTTTTATTCTTAAATTTCTATTTTTTTCATAATCGTACAAATTAAATTTCTGATACAAATGATGTCTGAACAAAATAAGAAATACTTTTGACTGAAATATCTGAGTTAAAATAACTAAGAAGAAGAGTATTAATATTGTTTCTATATTACATTAAGATATTTAATACTCATTTATTTTTGTTTGTAAGTATTACTTATGTAAATCCTGTACCACAAACTCATTTAGTCAGTTTATGTATTTTTTAATATATCAAGATTTAGTTTTATTCTTAAATTTCTATTTTTTTTCATAATCGTACAAATTAAATTTCTGATACAAATGATGTCTGAACAAAATAAGAAATACTTTTGACTGAAATATCTGAGTTAAAATAACTAAGAAGAAAAGTATTAATATTGTTTCTATATTACATTAATATATTTAATACTCATTTATTTTTGTTTGTAAGTATTACTTATGTAAATCCTTTACCACAAACTCATTTAGTCACTTTATGTATTTTTTAATATATCAAGATTTAGTTTTATTCTTAAATTTCTATTTTTTTTTCATAATCATACAAATTAAATTTCTGATACAAATGATGTGTGAACAAAATAAGAAATACTTTTGACTGAAATATCTGAGTTAAAATAACTGAGAAGAAGAGTATTAATATTGTTTCTATATTACATTAATATATTTAATACTCATTTATTTTTGTTTGTAAGTATTACTTATGTAAATCCTGTACCATAAACACATTTAGTCACTTTATGTATTTTTTAATATATCAAGATATAGTTTTATTCTTAAATTTCTATTTTTTTCATAATCATACAAATTAAATTTCTGATACAAATGATGTCTGAACAAAATAAG
>NW_017099571.1:0-7415 GCF_001412225.1 Nicrophorus vespilloides
GCCATCTGTTGGAGAAATCTTAAAATATTCTGATTCCCCCCCCTTTTTTTTCACCAAAAATAAGCTGTTTTGGTCTGACGAAGGGAACGTTTGGTAACATTGGCTCGCTGCTGTCATTTATTTCAGTTCGTTTTTGTTCGTCGCCGAGTTAACATGGGTTCGCAGTTGCATTCGTCGGTCTGTTTGTAAACAGTGTTAGTTCATAGTGGTGAAGTAAAGTTTAGTGAAGTTGTTGTTGACATCTCAGTGTGGTAAAGATGGATCGGAATAAACCATCGCAGAACAGAGGGTCAAAGGGGAAGATTGCACAGCAACCCCCGGACATGTTCATCGCTTTGGGGGCGAAGCCCTCGGCCAGCAGAGATGCGGACAGCAAGAGGAACGTCGTCCCGATCTTACCCAAATCATCGTCGTCCAGCTCTCACATGTCTTCGAGCTCCAGCAAAGGTGAGTCGATTCAATTGCAATCGATTGCAACCAGCTTAATCATTTGTTTATGTTTTTTGCAGTTATCCCGGAACGAAAGAGAGAGGCAAGTTCAAGCAGTATTATACCGAGCAGCAAAAAGTTGAAAGTGATGTCGTCAAGTTTGAGACCGCAATCAGTGCAGAGCTCATCATCGATGCCGTTGGAGAGGAGCTTGTCTGCAAGCGGTGGCACTGCACTGGAGCATTGGGAGACTATGGTGATCGATTGTGAGCCGGCTGAATTGTTGACTAGTATACTGGAGGCAATCAAAAACAATAACACTGATCGTGCTGTAAGTGATTTGATTTTTTTTGGAGTGAACAACGATGAATGTGTGTTCTTTGTTGAATTGTGCAGGTGGGGTTAGTTCTTTCTGCGATCAGAGTGCTGAGATCGCAGCGGTTCAAACCGTGCAAAATGACGTACTACAGTTTGATCTTTCTGTGCCAAATGAAACCGAGTTTGTTTGTGAACGAGCACATCGTCGCGGCGCTCATGTCGTCGTTCAGGAGGGAAGTGGGCGCATCCGTTGGGGGCGTGGTAGGTGGTGGAGTGGGCGGTGTCGTTGGCGGTGGTGGTGGTGGAAGCGTATCCGGGGTGACTGCCAGCGGTGGAGGAGTCGTCGTTAAGAATTCCAATAAGACGAACATGTACAGTCAGGTTATATACATAAACCTGTTGATCTATTCGTTCGGCGAGGTCAGCAATTGGCCGGAGGTGTTTTTAAAGGTAATAATCATAGTCGAATTGTATATTGTATTTCAATATGTATGTATGTAATTGCAGTTTTACGTGGAGGATGCTGTATCTGAACGTATTTGGATCGACAATCCCTATTGCAAACCGTTTGTAGACAACATCGTGACAGCTTTCAATACTAAGCTACCTCCTAGATCTCTCTTGAATACCACCGAATCGTGGGTTCCGGCGCCCGGACGCGACACTGGAAGTCCTTTGACGATTAACGCAAACGACGATGACGAAGGTACAATACTAATACAATACATTGCAATATTCATTTTTAATCGTCGATAATTGCAGCTGCGAACGAGCATCGAATGATCGTGGAGAATTGGAACGTGCGCACGTATCCACGATACACGCAGACACAAGAGATGGTGGAAAAGATCGTGCTGGAGGCTATCCAGGAGCAGTTGGCGCGTCGTCAGCAACCGGAGACGATATCGAAGAACTTCGTTCGCTTCTTGAGTACAGCGTGTGGCCTGGTCGAGATCCGGATCATAGCGGTTGCGCGCATCGAGACCTGGCTGCACAATCACAAGCTGATGAAGGCGGCGCAAGAACTTCTCGCACATTTATGCTACAACTGCTCGGCAAACACGCAACGCGATTTGGAGGTCGTCGTGCAGTTGACCAAGCTGCGTCTGAAGAACAAGCAGATGATCAACTTCTTCAACAACTGCCTGAAGGAGATGGTGCTGTCGTTCCCCGACAATCTGTTTCCGCTCCTCAAGTACACCATCTACAACGAACTGTCGAACGCGAGGAACACCAACAATCTGTTCGTCGTCGGTGCGATGTTTCAGGTGTCGCCGGAGGCGAGCGCCGATGCTTTCGCGTCCATCTGCTTCGAGTTGCTGCTCAGTAAAGAAGATTACCTGAGATCACTGCGGGGATTGCTGAAGGAGATTAACCGAGTGCTGCGCAACGATTTCAACTTGCTGAGCGTCGTGCACTCGCTGCTGAGGGAGCGCAAGGATACGATTGCAAGCATAAGGGAATCCGAATTGAAGGATAGGATCTTCCTCTCTCTGGCGGATCTAGTGTGCATGTGCATGCTGCTGTGCGTCACGCCGCAGGTGAGAGACGCCTCGATGCAGAGCAAAAGGGATGTTGCGGTGCTGCAGAGCTTCCAAGCCCAAGTGAGCAACATTCAGAGGGAGGCGGTCACTTGGCTGCACGATTGGCCATCGAGGACGTTCCGATCACCCGATTTCCAGCACGTTCTGCTGAAGGTGTTGTTCTTGGAGCAGCCGGAGCAGTACGTGAAAGTGGATTCGTGGCCCGGGGAGAACGAGCGTATCCTGTTCTTGAGGTTGGTCAGTGAGGTGCCGCTGCTGCAGGCGACGCTCGTCAGGTTGCTTCTGATCGGCTTGTCCAAAGATAATAACGTCAGTCCCAACGACACCATCGAAATCGTCGATCAGCTGGTGAAGCGCGCCGCGAACTTGGCGCCCGATCTGCTGCCGCCGCTGCAGATGGACAAGCTGGAAATCATCGATTTCTTTTTCAACTTGTGCAGCTACAATTACCCAGAGAACATCTGCCTGCCCGTCGGTTACACGGCGCCGAAACTGGCGATCTCCGCTCACTACTGGAGGTCCTGGCTGATCCTCCTCATCTTGGCCGCTCACAATCCGGAGAGTTTCGGCCGTTCCGCCTGGGAAAAGTATCCGACGCTGCGGATGTTCATGGAGATGTGCATCACCAATCACTTCTCGTATCCACCGCCGACGATAGTCCTCGGCGACGACGAATTCGCGCTGAAGGAACAGCAAACGTTGGCGCTGGAGAAGCAAACCATTCTCGTGTTTGAATCCCATTTGGCAGCGGCGAGCACGAAGATTGAAATCAACGAGCAAACCAGTCTGCTGCTTCCGCAACTGGTCGAGCTGAGACCGTTGGAGGAGGCGAGGAGACCACCGAAACCCATCTTGGATCAATTGCAAGCTCTGAACAGCAGTCATCGAATGGGACATTTGCTGTGCCGTTCCAGACATCCCGATTTCCTTCTGGACATCATGTCTCGCCAGGGAAGCACCACCTGTCACATGCCGTGGCTGGCGGAGCTGGTGCACAGTTCGGAGGGTGCACTCGCACATCTCCCTGTCCAATGTTTGTGCGAGTATCTGCTTTCCACCGGACCCACGGAGAAGCTCGTCAAGCATACGCAACTTCTCACGCATCTGCGCACCGTCGTCAACGGTTCCGAACCGCAGATGGCGTGCGAAGTCCTCGAGTATCTTCTGCGTAGATTGACATCGCTGCAGGCGTCGAATCGGGCTCCTGCTATCAAAGGTTTGACGCTCGTCTTGGCGCCAGAGGAGAGCGACGTTCTGCACCACGTCAACCATCTGAACGACAACACCTTGTGGCTGACCCATTACATCCATCAGTTCCCGCATCTGCAGACGGTCAGGCAACTTATAGTTCAATTTCTTCGACAGGCCATCCTCATAGAGACGAACCCGGTGCACGTTGCCAATTACATCGGGTTCCTATCGACGCACGGACTCGAGGATTCCGTTAACGAACTGCTCGAACTGATCTTCGATCTGGCCTCGTTAATAGTCGAACGCAACAGCATCACCAGCTACATTCTGCCTGGCAGAGATCGTGACGAGGAGATGAGCACTCTTAAAGCGCTCCTCTCCATCTTCTGGGTGTACTTCCAGAAGGCCCGCGAACCGAACGGTGGTGATTCCTTCCCGTGGTCCGAGTCGCAGGATCAGGTCGTCGTGAGATGGCCGGACGGCGACAAGTGCACCCTGCAGATCCTCATCGTACACGCGTCCATCATCCTGTTGAGTTACGGCCCCGTCGAAAATTTCGAACCGTTCGATTGCGTCCTCGACATGTGGTTTCCCATCTCCGAAGAACGTCAACCTAAAGCGTACTTGGTGGACACCTCCGAGGAGGCGCTCCTCGTACCGGATTGGCTCAAGCTGCGAATGATACGTTCGAACGTTCCGAGACTGCTGGACGCAGCCGTCGATAAACTGGAGGCGTCGCAGTTGGTGCTCTTCATTCAGTCTTTCGGCATCCCCGTCGTCTCGATCAGCAAACTGCTGCAGGTGTTGGACACGGTCACCGTCACCGATCCCAAACTGGTCGTCGACTCTGTGCTCGACAAGAACTACATGATTCAGCTGGTCGACGTGCAGAATAGACGCGGAGCGATCGGCGGTAACGTCTTCGTCAAAGCTTTGGAGATGCAAATTCCGCCCGTCCAAGACGACGATTCGCACTTTGAGCTGGAGCAACGCAGATCGTTAAAGTCCGCTCTGAACAAAGCGACCGGCACCGAATTCAATCACGCCGAACTCGTCGACTACTTGAACAAAATCTTGGACGTTAATTACGCGACTCCGGTGTCCAAAGAGATCGGTTACATATGCAAGGTAGAGTAGAGTAGAGTGAAAACATACAATTCATTCATTTCTAATATACTATTGTTATTATTGTTGCAGCAAATGACGACAAACGCGAGCGTCCCCAAGCTCGTGATCGACTTCATTTGTAACCATCATATCGGAGTGGTCGTCAATTTCTTGCTGCAGAAAACCAATTACGCATCGATGCTCTTCCGTTTGGTCTTCACCAAGAGGAATCTGTCCAGAGCTGCTGTGCAGTTGGCCGAACGAATTCTCTCCGCACTTCCATCGGATCGTCGCCATCCGCTCATCGAGCCCGTCCTCAAGCAGTACCTGAAGTTGGCCAGAAACGAATCGAAAATGGACGTGGATGCGGCGACGGCAGCGGTCAGCACCAGCGCACCTTTGGATCCTCTGCAGGTGTTGACCACCTGCAAGATGATCACGGCGAAGAGATCCGATCAGGTGCTGGCAGCCAGGAGGATGGAGAATCTCGGGGAAAGACTCGGAAGGATGTTGATGGACCCGAATGCGGACGCTGAGAAGACGGGACTGGTCGTCGATTGGTTGGCTGCCGTTGAGCTCGAGATTGCGAATTCGCCGAGCAAAAAGATACAGGTAAGATGATGATGATGACGACGAAGATGATGATGATCATGTTGTTTTGTAGATGGAGCTTCTGTTTTCGAGGAGACAGCTACCCTTTAGACCTCTGCTGATTTCCATCGTGCTGCAGAGGGCGAGTTGGAAGACGCTGAATACGATCGTCGATTATCTGCTGCGACAGGAGAGAATACACGATCATTGCGCGACATCGGTTCTCGACTTTCTCACCGCGTTGACGCAGAGCCCCAGGCTGTGGCAGGGTCGCGACAAGGCCATACCGAAACACCACAAACCAGAGGACGTGCTGCATTTCGATGTGGAGAAGGTGTTGATCTTGGTGGATTACATCTTGGAGGAGACGAAGAAGAAGGAGGAGGAGCAGGAGCAGGAAGAGAGCAGGGACGTGGTGATGGAGAAACGGTTGGGATTGATCGTCAAGAACGTGCCCAGTTGCAGCGAGCAATTGGTCTCGAAGCTGGTGGAGACCGCAACCGTCTCCGCCAACGCCACCGAAACTGATTCCAGCAATGCTCAGGAACTTCTGGTGATGATATACATGAACTGTCCGAGCATCGGAAAGCACCTGAACGCCCGCCAACTCGAACAGTTCTCGTTCGCGCAGCATTCGCACAGCACGATGGACGTCATCTCGCACACGATTTTGAGCGCCCTGACGGCGACCACCAGGTTGAAGGATTGGCTGAGGAGAAGCCATCCGCTCGAGCTGGCCGCGCGAAAGTTGGCCGCAACTCATCCGGACCTGGTGCTGAGACAGTTGCCGATGCTGGCAGGAAGTCTGCGAGGTCGCAGCTTGTACGATTGGAACGTCATGAGGAATCGCGGACATCTGGTCCTCTTCAATCAGGTGCTCGGTCTGCTCGAACTGCTGCAGCCGATGGTCTTCCGCGAATCGAAAACCCTCTGCTCCATCATGGACTCGTACTTTACGCTCTTCCGTTTCCACGGACATGCCAAAGACATGGAACCGATCGTCTCACGTATCGTCGGATTCCTGCAGAACTGGATGGTCAACGACGTGCATACGTCTCTGCGTTATCTCCAGCAGCACGGTGGAACCCTAAAGTGAGTACTAGTAGTGGTATTACATTAACCCCAATTAACCTAATTAACAATTGAATTCGTTTCATTTTTTTTGCAGCGATCTCGAATTGAGTCACCCGGTCGTCGCGCCTCTTCTGTCGAGCGTTTCCATGCCGACGCAAGACTTCCAGTCCGGCGTATCGTCGGACCTGTTCGTCGGGGCGCCCGCACCTCCAACCAAGATCCCGCTTCCACCCAATTGGAATTCGCTCGTCGTGTCTCTTCAATCAACCGATCCTTTAAACGCTCTCCAGGAGATCGACCATCTCACATCGAAAAGACCTCAGCTGCTCGAGGACATAGCTCAACATCTCTTCAGCGCCATAACGACGCGAAACGAGCAAGTGCGCACCCTCGTGACGGCGCTCATTCTCAAGCTGCTCAAGCAGAACCCCAAGTTCAGTGCGAAGGCTTTGCCGGCGATTCTTTCGGCGCTCAACAGTCGCGACGCGGACGTCGTCAAAGGAGTCATCGATAAGTTGCCCAGTCTCATTATGGTGATGCAGGAACACGCCAAACCCATCCTCACCAGGATCTACCAACTAGGAGTCAGCTCCAACATGAACGCGTGCTCTAACATTAGCAAATGCATCGCGATGCTCACCCTCCAATCTGGATGTTAAACTAAACTTTTCATCATTTCAGTTTTGTTTGTACATAACTTATATATATAAATATATAATAATTTTTTCTATGTTGTTCGAAAAATAAAACGAAAATTTATATGAAAATCTAATTATCAAGTTAAATAAGGAGACGTAACATTCTTCTTCTACCTTTTGCTGCTTCTGCTCTCCTCCTACTACCAACAGTTTAGACAGCTCATAGCAGGCGACCCGATGACAGTACGAAGATGACAGTAGACTCGTTGGATAGGTGAGACATTCAGCTTTCATAAGAGTGGTCGATGATGTAATTATCCTAAAAGGTTGTCGAGTTATTAACAAAAAAACGTCGTTTTTCTGTTACGTAACGAACATTACGTAACTTTTGTTACATACAAAGTTGCGCTACGCTTGCGTGCTTCTGATTAAGCAATAAAATCATAAAAAAGTTTATTACTTTTCGAGTTATTAACGAAAATCTATTTTTTTGGTAAATTCAATTCACTTTTTTTCCAATTTC
>NW_017099571.1:7440-7645 GCF_001412225.1 Nicrophorus vespilloides
ATAGCAGGCGACTCGATGACAACACGAAGATGTATGTAGGCTCGTTGGAAAGGTGAGACATTCAGCTTTCTTACGACTGGTCGATGATGTAATTATCTTGAGGGGTTGTTGAGAAATTCACAAAAAACTGAAAAAAAAATCGAAAAAAACGACGTTTCTCTGTTACGTAAAGTACATTACGTAACTTTTGTTACATAAAAAGTTG
>NW_017099572.1:0-7739 GCF_001412225.1 Nicrophorus vespilloides
TTCATTTTACAGATCAACGATAATTGAAAATCAACCCAGGTTGAAGAACCTTGCCTTGCCATAAAATAAGATGTTTATGTAATTAAAGTTAGTACTAATTTGTCTATTAATATTAGTCCTAGCTAGTCACTAGACCTAGTTAGACTTATAAAAAACCTTAGTAACAAACTCTATATATATAATTTAATGGAAAATAATCTAGCTTTTATATAAACTGTCCTGCTGGGTTGCAGCATAATTGAATAAAAGTGAAGATTATTCTGAGTAGATAGAGTTTGAATACGTTCATTGTAATCCATTAAAGCAAATGATTTGCAGATGAAGATGAATAAATAGACAAAGAATGTTCATTTGTTTGTTACGAACAGGTAAGATAAATTGTGCACATCGTTTTTAGGAATTGCGACGAATTGATGATGACTTGACAATAAATCCCATGCGGAGAGGAAACACGGAAAAAGAAGTATTCACATCATCACCGTCGATGGTTGTCTGAAAATCATCGCAGCAAACGCCGATTCACGCATCACATCAATCATAATCCGCGACCGATTTACACTAATAATGCATTAAAGTTGCCATTAGCGAACCTCGAGCAGGAAATGTTTTATAATGGAGACTACATGTGTCGTTAATATTGACCATGCCATCAACTAAGTGAGATGTATAAATATACTCTAGTTTATATACACAGAACAAAAACAACAGCAGTTATGAAAATATAGTATTTAATAAAACTAGTACATTTTATAAAGTTGCGTAGGCACTAAATATAGTAAAATTCCATATCAATCACAAAAATAATTAATACTTACATACAAAAAGTGTATATTATAAAATCTCGTTCTTAAATCAAATATTCCCAAATAAAAATAAACCAAAAAACGTGTGTATTTAATCAATTTATTGTTTTTATTTTACTAATTTAATTTGGAGTTTTCGAAAAATAATAAATGAGGTATTTCATTTGAAGAAAACAAGCTGCACCGGTTGCTTAAAGGAAATTAGAACTATCGATCTATATTAAACAGCTTATTAAATCGTGAAATAAACAACTTCAATATCAAATATTTAAGCAATAACAATCGAAAACAATGAAAACTACCACGTAAAACAAATTAAATATGAAAGGTAAAATTTTATTGAAATGTTTACTCGTATAGTGAAATACTCGTATAGATGTAGCAGACTCGCAATGTGGGACTATTCTTGTCATCGTCATTCGTTATGCGAAACTTCGCTCGTTAAGCGAGTCATTTTTCTTACAATTCATTTTACTCGTTAAGCGAAATGCTCATTATGCAAGATGCTCGTTAAGGGATGTTTCACAGTATTTATATTTAAAAATAAAATAAAATAATTATTAATTTTTCATAAACAACAAATTGGCGGATTATGTAGACATTTCGCGAAAATTTTAAAAAATATAACATATTTATAAATTGCAAAATGGATAAGCAATTTTGAAACATTTAATGGAATGCGAATTATGTTTCATTTATTAATTTAAAGATATCATGATTTTATAAAAGTGTACAATATTGTATTAACTTTTTGATGTGAACAAATAAACGAAGTTAAATATGAATAAGATTAATTGCGAAATGATGGATATTTATGGGATATAAAATATTATGTGATATGTACACATCAAATAGCAAACTAAATGCAAATTTATGTTGAAATTTGTGTAATATCCAAATTAGAGTCATGCTCACATAAATATCGAACGGTTCTTCAGTTATCGTTATTTTGTAGTCAATTATAGAAATATATCAAATATGAAGAACGGAATGAAAAATGTATATATACATTTATACATTATAATGATAAATAAATAATAATCTTTATTGTAACAGTCAGAAATAAGCATATAATTAAAAATTAATAACTGCAATCAAGGTTTTTAAAGATAGAAATGATGAACGGGGTAGGTGAAATCTGCTATAAATATTTTTATGGATAAACAGTGATGATCAGTTGGCGGATTATCAATTCTATTTTGATGGACGCTTCATTGGCATTGGCTCCATTTAACAAAAAAAGTTAAATCATGTAATAATAATTGGAAGCAATATTTATTTAATTATTCCGTTGGTTTAATATTGGAAAAAAATCAAATCCATTGAAGCAAATGACCAAAACTAACGCATAAAAGTAAAATAATCGAAGCGTCAATAAATGTATAACAAATCAAATGCAAAACTAAATTGGTAGTCTTATTAAAAGCAAGAAAAAAAAGTAAGTGAAAGTTTTGATGATGGGAATTAATCTATGTAAATATTTATCCAATCCACGTTTAATCTGATTTTAATGATGATGAAGACAAATTATATGTGTAATCAGTCCGCACCGTGTTGTCAGCATGCATTATAATAACTTGTAATCAAGTCATTCACATTCATAAAGTATTATTCAGAATTGCTTGTAACAAGAACGGAACAATACTAAGACAATAATTTACACAATTTACATTGTGTTTCATACAGAAATGCATATGCCATACACAAACAAAACTGTAAAAAAACAACGAAAAAACATGCGGATGGATTCCCCAGACCCTCTTAACAAAGGTGGGTACTAAAAGCTAACAACTACGAAACAAAACACGAATAAAAAGAAAGTGCACGGCGATAAAGATAAAAACGGAGTATTACATTATAAAATAAATACATGTTTCGCATTCGAGCAGAACAAAATAACAATAAACAAAAAGAGAAGAACAAAACTGAATTGTAATTATGCTGACGTCCATTCGGTGTTATTAATTCGAATTTATTGGACTGGTTCGACTGAGCTGTTCAACAATTCAAGACAAAGCATGTTACGACGAAATAAATTCCTAAATAGATATACGTTAAGACCCCCATTCGATTAAGGACTAAAAGCTATTAAATGAATTTAATTGCGAGCGAAATCTTTACACCTAAATTATTCGCAAGTTTACTAAATAAAACAACTAAATCGGAAAGGGGTTATTATACTCAAAGCAATTGATTGACCAGTAGTCTTACATCCCTTATAATATATATTTTACTAATTTTATAATCACATTTTTTTTGATAAATAATAATAAATAATATCAATAAGGGATAGGACTTTTCGACGATATACTTTGTGTAAATTGTCTATCTACATAGTTCTGTGCCAAATGTATTTTGTATTTACATACGTTCGCATTTTTACGACTTTCAGGTTCAAGTTCCAATATTATGAAATAAAATGGTAATCAATTATAGATTGTCTATTGGCATGTGTAGATTTCTAGGAATGGTCAACAATAATCATGTTTGTCAAAAATTTATAAAACAAGTTAACTGGATGCGGAGAGAGAGAGCAAAGTTAATTAAAGAATATATTTAAATAAGGTCACCCTATGGGGGAGTGGACGGAAGTTGGACTGGATGTGCTTCAAAACGAGCGCGAAATAATGAATATTTATTTTAATTTCGTCACAAGAGAATTATATAAACTTTAGGTCGGAAGGCAAATACTCGCATGCGCACACATACCCAGAGATATACGTGCGAAAGCTGGGAAAATGTAATTAAATCTTTCCCGATAGCGGTTTCGTTATAAAACGCATACATTTTTGCGGTGGATGAAATGGGCATGCCACATAACAAGTAATTCAGAACGTTAGTAACTCGCACGATGATCGTGTTTGATTATAGACTCATCTGAAAAGAGCTTTGAAGTTTATCAGATGCTAATGGGTTCCCATTAAAATTCAACCTAGGACTGCGATACGCGACTTGACGAACAGAAGTACTGCCGAAGAAGACGTATTTCGCACTCTAAACTAACTTTGGTAGATCCTAACGTAATTATTATACGAATTGCGTTCAAAGTGCTTTTAATTATATGATCCCCGGCTGCTTAAGTGGGTATAATGTTGCATTCTAAGGTTGCCAAATTCCCTTAGGTCAACAGAAGGCACCCATGCTCAGAATGTGTTTAATGAAAATAACTACGCAACGCAACATCCAGCCCCTCCAATATGTAGAAACTGCCGCCGTTTGGCCAAATATATTACACCCGATGGGTCTTTAAACGACTGGTGACAATGCTCAGTTTAATATGCAACACTGGATGGTTCTTACGTTGACACTAGGGGAATCACCCCACGTTACGCTGTTCACTCTTACATCCCTTGTTAAAATAGACACCTTCCTCTTTTTGTTTTCTTTTTACAAATCTGATAACTTACCATGTATTTGACTTTTTTATTTTATATAATACTTTCATAAAGCCAATACAAATCATCATTCTATTTTTTGTATATCAAAATATTTAGTTTTTTATATATTCAAAATGACGATATATATATATATAAGTACAAGAATTGTCGAATTAAACATAATTAATTTATAGATAGGAACAAGGATTTTTTTTTATATCAAAGATGTGTAAATGTATAGCGTCGGTATAAATATATATATTTAAATTTATTCCATAGCCGAAGCGATAAGTATATTGATAGCCTATAGTCAGGGCTGCAGGATAGCCGCCGGTGAAATTCACCCCGTGTACAATTGATTCCACGCTCGAAGTGTTCTGACAGGTTACTCTCGCACAATAAACCATGATTCTATTGTAGACGTAAGTGTGTAGATTGGTGGATGTATGCTATGCATGTGGGTATGTCAGTAACTCTATCATCATCCCTGTCTCTAGCATTTCCTGTTTCTATTTCCCTTTCTCTTTGCTACATTCGAATCCCAAATATCTGTAACAGCAAAGTGTTAAGGTAGTAGCCGAAAGTTTCAACCCCCGAATAGGTGCGAATGCAGTGGTGCAATAACTTGTGGTGTCAACGCTAAAACAGGTATTTCAGTATATGAAATTGTAGTAGCAATGTGTAACTGTGCAACCACCACACACAGTGTGTACGATGCGATGCGCGTGCAGATAAATAGGGAGGGCCGCAGCTGTTCTTGCTAATAGGAGAGAGACCGTGCATTAGTCATGCCATGGAAGATCGATTGTGATAATAGTGAAAATCGGCCGCCTTCTTCCAACGCGGTCTCCGACATGTACATACTCTAATCGCGCGTGAAATCAGCCTCCTTCTTTCGCGGATAATCATCATCCCGTTATTATCCTTGAACAGGAAATATTCCACCTACATAAATCCTCGTGCCTGACGATCGAAATATAATTATCGATTCTATTTGGATGCAGCCCAACAAGTTACGCGATTTATTGTTTTATCTTTATACTAATTAGCTATCACCGATTTTCTTGATACTTTTATTAAAATATTCTTTCAAAATGACACATATTTTCCTAAACTGTTTCGACACAGATTATTTTTACACAAACTATTCAGTTGTATAATATGAAATGTCGAATTATTTAAGAAGAAGTATTTTTTGTTTTATTTAAGTATCCATTTTATTTGCCAAAATAGGCACCATTTGTTCAATACATTTCTACCAACGCTCAACGTTGGTAACAGATCAGGTGAGTAAGGGGGATGCTACTGAATCTCGTAGCCTAAGTAGTTCAATTTTTACTGGGTTTTTTGCGCGGCCTTGCATTGGTTGATACAGAATCCATTTAGACAAGTTTTCTGTGCATCTCTTCAATTTTCTGTGCAGTGTGCAATTATGGTGAAAATGAAACTTATTTTCTGATTATTGCATTAATTGTAATATTATTTTCGATGTCAAGAATCTTCTGATTTTTCGTATCATCAATAAAAATAGATTTGAGTGTATTCCTAATACATGTATTTATGAAATTATTGTTCTTATTAGCGTCAATCAGATAAGAAAGCCACATTATACAAAGCACACATGCGGTATATTTTAATTCTGTCCAAATTAAATTAAGACGACTTGACTGAATTGAACTACTTTGCGGTAGAAAATAGTCATAATCGCAAAATACGTCGTTTGTCAGTGAATAAAATTTAATCTCCGTCCTATGGTTTGAACTGGTGTTTACAATTTATGAATAAAATCTACCACACGGTAATTCATGTGAAGAAAACATGTCCGTAACGAAATTCTGTAAGATAAATAGACGTTATAACATAAGGAAAATAATGGTGATCATTTAATAAATCCGGCTAAAGATGTGTCTATAGAATAAATTTAAATATATCTATGTTTTGAAGAGTAGTGGGGATGTATAAAAAAAACGAAACGAAAGAACGAAGATTAAGGACTACCAGTCTACACTACATGAATATTACATCAACATCACACATTATTCGAATAGCGACGGTGGGAAATTAATAATATAACATATGCATTCAAGATGAATATCCATTCTTGAGTATATACGTTAAAACATTGTTTTGCATAAATTAACCAATGTCTACTTGATTTTACAAATTCAAGCTTTCTTAAAACTTAGAATTTGACATTCCAGAAAAACAATGTCCTTAAAACAACTTGTAATCTACACTTTTTGATTATTTGAACGTGTAATAATCAAAAAGTGTAGATTACATATTATGAACCTTAGGTTAAAAATCTAATTAGTTAATCTTAATTTGTGTAGTGAGCACTGTTGTAAACTCTTAATAAATCATCTTTGCATCATTATAATTATTACTTTAAACAAACTTTATTAATTGTAATATCTGAACACATTATAACAATATTATTATGTAAAAGCTTGTAAAATAATGTTTGTTTATTACTTGTATTACATTTTAACCGATGTCATGAATATATTGATTAACAGTTTCATTACCGTACAATCAATTATAGAGCGCCTATAGAGAGTTGGAAAATTTATCGTACTATTTGTTCTGTGGTGAGTTGAATAACGAGCTGCGAAAGTTGCGACAGAGAAATAGAGCAAAAACTAGCAAGACTTAAGCTTTGTGCGCGAATTAGAAAGCTGTAAATTAACCACACAATCCGTTCGTTTTAATTGTATCAAATAAAACTAGTTCGCTGAGGTAGTAATGAATGGCAACAGAATTCCTTGCATTCCTGTCCTTTCAGGATTGTTAATTCGCAAAAATATAAATAATTGAAAAAATAGTAGTTTGGAATAAATGTAATTACAGGCTGTTGCCTTTGTTTGGTAATATTTCAAACTGGATAGATTATATTTCGAGTTTTGAGTAATTACAGTAAGGAACGGTAGCCGTAGGTAAGCCGTATAACTTTGTTATTCATGATGTACAGATACATTAATTACGATTTAAAAGAAGGCAGCCGCTTTCTTCACCATAAACGAAAATACACGGAGATCCCCCTCAACCCCGACGATAGTGAGCGAGTGACCGCACCCTGTTTCATATATGTATTATTTATATGATTGATGGATGGAGGAATGGATTTTATATTCACTTACTGTCCCACACGCATACAGGGATCAAACGGCGCACAGTCGTTCGGGCATAAACCTACCCATAGACATATATGTACGTATTACGTACATAAATGTACGGACGCACATACTGGGATTGCATGAATTATTAGTTTTAGCGTATTTCGCTTCCCACACATGAAAAATGTTTAAATACACGATACATTTCGTTAATTTATTTGGACATTAATCTACCTCACGCCGCCGAACACAAATATATACAAATGATGCATAATTTATAATGGCGATAAGGATCTGTTATTAATTTTGACCATATTAATTATTTCCTGCAATCGTTCAAATTGATGTTCCATTTCCGTCCGTCCAACGCAAAACTCATTGTAGGTGTATCCGTCGCCCATTTCATAATATTATACAATTGCTAAACATAACTTAACGTACAT
>NW_017099573.1:0-286 GCF_001412225.1 Nicrophorus vespilloides
GACCAAACCAACGTTACGTCAATGGCCAATGTCAACCAACTTGTGGATCAAACGAACGTCTCGTAAATGGACAATGCCAACCTGCCTGTGGACCATCTGAGAGATATGTTAATGGCCAATGTCAACCAACTTGCAGATCAAACGAACGTCTCGTAAATGGCCACTGCCAACTTAATTGTGGACAAAATGAACGTTTTGTGAATGGTCAGTGTCAACCAAACTGTGGACCAAACCAACGTTATGTAAATGGCCAATGTCAACCAACTTGCGGATCAAACGAACGTCT
>NW_017099573.1:296-7050 GCF_001412225.1 Nicrophorus vespilloides
AACCAACGTTACGTCAATGGACAATGTCAACCAACTTGTGGATCAAACGAACGTCTTGTAAATGGACAATGTCAACCTTCTTGTGGACCATCTGAGAGATATGTTAATGGCCAATGTCAACCAACTTGCAGATCAAACGAACGTCTCGTAAATGGCCACTGCCAACTTAATTGTGGACAAAATGAACGTTTCGTAAATGGTCAATGTCAACCAAACTGTGGACCAAACCAACGTTATGTAAACGGTCAATGTCAACCTAGCTGTGGACAAAATGAACATCTTGTAGGAGGTGTATGCCAACCTACCTGCGGACCAAACCAACGTTTTGTTAATGGAAAATGCCAAACTAATTGCGGTCCCAACGAGCGACTTGTAAATGGATATTGTCAAGTCATAAACATAGAACCTGCATGCGAATATAATCAAATACTAAAGAACGGCATATGTGTAGCAAAATGCACTGGCAATCAAATTCTGAAAAACGGTATTTGCGTTATAGACAATACATATCTACCACCAGTCACTTGTAATTCCAATCAAGTTTTAAGAAACGGTGTTTGTTATGAAAAAGACGCAAGCTGTGGTCCAAATAAGAAATATATAAATGGAAACTGTGTATCTATTGAATGCAAATCCAACGAACACCTTGTAAATGGAAGATGTCAACCGAGATGTGGTCCAAATGAAAATCTTGTAGGTGGCATTTGTCAACCAAACTGTGGCGCTAATCAACGTTTTGTTAATGGTCAATGTCAACCAATCTGTGGACCGAATGAACGACTTGTTGGTGGCCAGTGTCAACCAAATTGCGGTCCTAATCAACGTTACGTAAATGGACAATGCCAGCCAATTTGCGGTCCAAAGGAACATTTGGTAAATGGTCAATGTCAACCGACTTGCGGATCAAACGAACGTTTTGTTAATGGCCAATGCCAACCTAACTGTGGATCAAATCAACGTTATGTAAATGGACAATGTCAACCAATTTGCGGACCAAATGAACGCATCGTAGGAGGTCAATGTCAACCTAACTGTGGACCAAATGAACGCTTCGTAGGAGGTCAATGCCAACCTAACTGTGGACCAAATGAACGTTTCGTTAATGGCCAATGCCAACCTAACTGTGGATCAAATCAACGTTATGTAAATGGACAATGTCAACCAATTTGCGGACCAAATGAACGCATCGTAGGAGGTCAATGTCAACCTAACTGTGGACCAAATGAACGTTTCGTGGGAGGTCAATGCCAACCTAACTGTGGACCAAATGAACGTTTCGTTGGAGGTCAATGCCAACCTAACTGTGGAACAAATCAACGTTATGTAAATGGCCAATGTCAACCAATATGCGGACCAAACGAACGTCTAGTAAACGGCCAATGCCAACCAAACTGTGGACCAAATGAACGTTTCGTGGGAGGTCAATGCCAACCGACCTGTGGACCCAACCAACGTTACGTAAATGGCCAGTGTCAACCAATTTGTAGCCGTAATCAAATATTGAGAAATGGTGTCTGCATTGAAAATTGTAAGGCAAATGAAATTTTGACAAATGGAGTATGTGTTCCGACAGGTCCATACTGTCCAGCAAATACAAGACAAGTAGGAAATGACTGTGTTCCAATTTGCAATGTCAATGAAGAGTTAGTGAATAATCGTTGCATCCTGAAACCAAAATGCAGCAGTAATCAAATTTTACGAAACGGTGTTTGCGTTGATAACTGCGGATACAACCAGAAGATGGAGAATGGTGTCTGCGTCCCAGTCGTTGAATGTACAGGTAATAGAATTTTAAAGAATGGCCGATGCGTACCTAAAACACCAATATGTCGTGGAAATAGTTACTTAGTAAATGGGCAATGCGTTGAAAAACCAACGACGCCCCCAGTCAATTCATGCACCGGAAAAACATATTTAGTAGACGGACGCTGCGTGCCTACACAAACCACACAACCAATATGTACTGGAAATACTTACTTACAAAACGGTATTTGTGTATCACCAAAACCACCACCACATATCGTCTGCACAGGAAACACTTACTTACAAAATGGACATTGTGTGCCAAAAACAAAACCAACACCACCAACACCATCACCACCGGTCTTAACATGCACAGGAAAAACATACTTAGTTAATGGTCGTTGTGTTCCTACATTCCCTTCAACTCCATCACCACCAATAACTTGCACGGCAAATACTATTTTAGAAAACGGCAGATGTGTTCCTAAACAAATCACTTGCACTGAAAATACATATCTCCAAAACGGACGATGTGTACCTAAAACACCAGCTTGCACCGGAAATACTAATCTTGTAAATGGTCAATGCGTTCCTAAACCAACACCCCCAACACATATAACTTGCAGTGGAAACACCATTTTCAAAAATGGACGTTGCATTCCTCAAGATACCACTGGGTACACCTATCCAGTACCAACAGTGCCATTTCCTACTCCAGCTCCTATAATATGCACAGGAAATACATTTTTAGTAAGTGGACGATGTGTGCCTAGGGTAACGCCACCACCACAAATAACATGTGCTAGAGATATGATTCTTCAAAATGGAAATTGTGTTCCTAGACCTACTCCTCCCACACCAGTCACATGCTCCGGAAATTCCTACCTTCAAAATGGTCATTGTGTCTCACGTCCAACAACACCTTCTCAACTTATTTGCACAGGTAATACTTTCCTTCAAAATGGACAATGTGTTCCTAGATCCACACCACCTCCACAAATTACTTGCACCGGAAACACCTATCTCCAAAATGGTCGCTGCGTTTCAAGACCAACAACACCATCTCAAATTACCTGTACAGGAAATACTTATCTTCAATTTGGACAATGTGTTCCTAGACCCACAACACCACCACAAATTACTTGTGTAGGAAATACCTATCTTCAAAATGGTCATTGCGTTCCAAGACCAACATTACCTCCGCAAATCACTTGTACTGGAAATACTTATCTTCAAAATGGACAATGTGTCTCGAGACCAACTTCTCCACCACAAGTTACTTGCACCGGAAATACTTACCTTCAAAATGGACGTTGCGTTCCAAGATCAACTCCACCTCCACAAATCACTTGTACTGGAAATACTTATCTACAATTTGGACAATGTGTCTCAAGACCAACTTCTCCACCACAAATCACTTGCAGGAAATACCTATCTCAAAATGGTCGTTGCGTTTCAAGACCAACAACCCATCTCAAATTACCTGTACAGGAAATACTTATTTGCAATTTGGACAATGTGTTCCTAGACCCACAATACCACCACAAATCACTTGCACACGAAATAGCTACCTTCAAAATGGACAATGTGTCACGAGACCAACTTCTCCACCACAAATCATTTGCACAGGCAATACCTATCTTCAAAATGGACAATGTATCACAAGACAAACTCCTCCACCACAAATCACTTGTACCGGAAATACTTACCCTCAAAATGGTCGTTGCGTTCCTAGACCAACTCTCCACCACAAATCACTTGCACTGGAAATACCTACCTTCAAAATGGTCGTTGCGTTCCTAGACCAACTTCACCTCCACAAATAACTTGCACTGGAAATACCTACCTTCAAAATGGACAATGTATCACAAGACCAACTCCTCCACCACAAATCACTTGCACCGGAAATACATACCTGCAAAACGGAGAATGCGTCCTTAAACCAACTCAACCTACACACATCACCTGCACTGGAAATAGTATTCTACAAAACGGCCGTTGCGTTCCCAAACCTACACCTCCATCACATATCACTTGTACCGGAAATACCATATTCCATAATGGCCGTTGCGTCCCGAAACCCACTCCTCCAACACCAACAATAGTTTGCAAGGGAGATACTATACTTAAAAATGGACACTGTAT
The DNA here is from genome assembly GCF_001412225.1 of Nicrophorus vespilloides. Classification (NCBI taxonomy): domain Eukaryota; kingdom Metazoa; phylum Arthropoda; class Insecta; order Coleoptera; family Silphidae; genus Nicrophorus; species Nicrophorus vespilloides. Next base: position 4,185 of record NW_017099573.1, read on the forward strand.
ACCACAAGAACCTACAGGATATACTTACCCAACACCGGCTACCATCTTTACATTACCTACTCGACCATCTAAAAAGACTTGCCGTCCCGGCTACCAACTAATAAACGGTCACTGTGAAATAATTTGCACTGGTAACACGAAACTAATAAACGGCCGATGTGCCCAAACACCTACCTCAACAACAACTACCAATAACCAATACAAATGCCCTGGAAACAGAAGGCCCGTAAATGGCCGATGCGAACCAACCGACACACCTAAAAATATTGTATGTTCAGGTAACACGGTTTATGAAAACGGACGTTGCGTACCGGATCAACATGAGGGATACAATTACACAAAGCCGATACCGCCTTTCGAACCGGATACTACTCCAGACAACACCAACGATGTTCCCACCATAATCACTGATGATGGTAACATTCATCCAGTTGTTATATTGCCAACGTGCGCTGCCGCTCTCAAATGTGTACAAGAAATATATTGCACACCGGAAGGATTCGTCTCTGCAGTTCCAGTCGTCTTAAGCGATGAACAGAAACTCAATCGAGTTCCGTTAACTGTAAGTTTGATGATACCAATCATCCAGTCCCATCGCAATTACGTTTTTTTTTTATCTTGGTTTGCTTGTAGGAATGTGCTGATACATCTGGAGTTGCTGGAAAATGCTGCCGCGATCCTCAATACAAAGATCCATGGCCATCTGCGAATTTGGTGAATGGTATTGATAACGGACAATACCGAGAGGATCCTTCTCTTGGCCAATATTCCATCGACATCTCGAGACCTACTAGATCCCATCCTAAGTTTGCGAACGTAGGCGGTACCTGTGGAACCCGTCATTATGTACGTTTGTTCGTGCTTTGATTGGACTATGAACTAATAATATCTTGATATTGCTATGTTTAGGATACACAACCGAAAGGACCCGGAGCTTTGGATGCACACTTCGCCGAGATCCCTTGGCAAGCTATGGTTCTCAGAGACTCCAACAGAAGTCTTCTTTGTGGCGGTGCAATCATCAGAACTGATGCTGTAATAACGTCCGCTCATTGCGTCGAAGGGTAATTTTTAGAAAATGCAAAGTAAACATAATATTATAATATGTCACTTTGTTTGCAGACTTGACGCCAATGATGTCCTTATTAAGGGCGGCGAATGGAAATTGGGAATTGACGAGGAACCTCTTCCGTTCCAAATTGTTAAAGTTAAATCGATCGTTATTCATCCAAGCTACGATCAACATTCGAAGGGAGATGACGTGGCGATTCTTTTATTGGACGAACATTTGAGAACTGCCAAGAATATCGATACTATCTGCTTGCCGAAACCGGATTCTCAACCGGAAGGTAAATGTATTTCAACCGGTTGGGGAAAGAAGGTTTTACAAGGTACGTCTAATCATCCGTAAATCTATAATTTTCTTATTAATATTATATAAATTTCAGTTCATCTTAAAGATGCTATAATGCGTCTTGTGGATGTCGATGTAATTGGAAACGACGAAAGCGCTAATATTCTGCAGACGCACTTCCCGGAATCCGTGGATCTATTGGCTCCAAGAACCGTTTGCGCTAAATCCCAAGGCGATCAATGCAAAGTAAATCATATAATAATTCTACAATATCAATAGATAATTAACATGTTATTCATTTCGTTCTCATAGGTGGATCATGGATCAGCTTTGGCTTGCACCACTGACGGTTATCACTACACGTTGCACGGTATCTTTAGCTGGGACACCGGCTGCAAAAACGAGAACCAATTGGGTGGTTACAATCTTCCGGACGTCAAATGGATCGAAACGGTTTTATCGAAACACGTCGTCTACTGAACATAGTTAAACGAAAAGACCCTATTTACTTTTATCTCATATCCTCTCACCGACCCCTTTAATTCCTTCTCTTCCCCACACACGAAACTCCGAAATCTAATGAATTGTATTTTTTTTTGTTTGTTTTATTGTACATAACTTTAATTATTATTTTAGCGACTATTATTTTTTATTATTATTAGGAGATTTATTGTATTTAATGAAACGAATTTTAACTGCCATAATATTTTCTTTTTCGTGCATAAATGTTTGTGAAATTTCGTTTTTTTTATTTTAATTTAATTTCTATTATTTTTTTTTTTTGAGAGAAGACACATGTAATAAAATATTGATTTTCTCGAAAACTATAACATTTTTGCTTATATCTTCAAATGTGAATCGACAAATTCATTTCTAAGCAATCAAATTAAAGCTAAATATTCACTCTTTAAAATGTTTGTATTGGTATTATTCTTTCGTTTGTGATTTAGCGGTAATTCACTGTCAAACTGAAGAAACGTTTATTTAATCAAAGTCTTTACATTTTTGCTTATATCTTCAAATGTGAATACGACAAATTCATTTCTAAGCAATCAAATTAAAGCTAAATATTCACTCTCTAAGATGTTTATATTGGTATTGTTCTTTCGTTAAGTTTTCGTTTCGTTTCGTTAAATTAAGAGTAAATATTCAGTTTCCAAATGTGTCTACTGGTATAGTAGTATATTTTGTCGTTTAGTTGTAATTCACTGTCAAACTTCAAGAAACGATTTTTTTAAGCTTTCATTCTTTAACAAAAAGTTATTTGACTTATTTTATTTGGAGAATGACATGAATCAGGAAATATTAATATAATCAGTTATTTAAAATTCATAATTTATTAAAAATAAAACAATAATCTATATATATATTTATATATTTTTTTTTTAATTTCATAAAATAATTATAATATTTAATTTTTAAATAAATGTTCGTAGAAAGAACGTTTTTCCTAGAATACTATGTTCGTTAATCATTTTGAAATAAATCGAATAAACATATTTAAAAAATATA
>NW_017099574.1:0-1958 GCF_001412225.1 Nicrophorus vespilloides
ACAACTAGGTTGGCATTGTCCATTTACAAGACGTTCGTTTGATCCGCAAGTTGGTTGACATTGGCCATTAACATAATTCTGATTAGGTCCACATGAAGGTTGGCATTGTCCATTTACAAGACGTTCGTTTGGTCCGCAAATTGGTTGACATTGGCCATTGACGTAACGTTGGTTTGGTCCGCAAGTTGGTTGACATTGGCCATTAACGAAACGTTCATTTGGCCCACAGGTAGGTTGACATTGTCCATTTACAAGACGTTCGTTTGATCTGCAAGTTTGTTGACATTGGCCATTAACAAGTTTCTGATTTGGTCCACATGTAGGTTGGCATTGTCCATTTACAAGGCGTTCGTTTGGTCCGCAAATTGGTTGACATTGACCTCCAACGAAGCGTTCATTTGGTCCACAATTAAGTTGGCATTGACCATTAACGAATCGTTCATTTGGTCCGCATGTAGAACGGCATTGGCCACCAATAAGTTGTTCCTTTGGTCCGCAAATTGGTTGACATTGTCCATTTACATAACGTTGGTTTGGTCCGCAGTTTGGTTGACATTGGCCATTAACGAAACGTTCATTGGATCCGCAAGTAGGTTGACATTGACCATTTACTAAATGTTCTTTTGGTCCGCAAATTGGTTGACATTGACCATTTACGTAACGTTGATTAGGTCCACATATTGGTTGACACTGTCCACCTACGAGATGTTCCTTCGGTCCACACAACGGTTCGCAACGGCCATTTACGAAGTGGAAGTTCGGGCCGCATGCTGGTTGACATTGACCATTTACCAGTTTTTCATCTTGACCACATTTCGGTGGTAGATATGGTGGACCACGAATGGAAGAGGAGAATCTTACATCATCATCAAATTTCGTGTTACTATAATCTACAGTGCTTCCAGTAAATGGAGCATCCCTAGTCGGTTTGGCAGTGCTCGAACCACTTAATCGGTTAGCATCAGCTCCAGTCTCGCCGTAATTAGATACAGTCAGCTTCGGTTCACTTGTCAACTTGAAGTTTGAACTTTTTCCAGAAGATACGTAGTCTGATTGGTCTTTGTAACGGCAACAAGCTTCGGATTTTGGATTACAGTACGAAACCTAAGAGGGATAAAGAAAAAAAAAACATGATTATTGCTGACATTTTGATGATGATAATTGTTCCTTTTTCACAAACGATAAATGCAAGAAGACGTATTATTAATTGCACTTTCTAAAATCATATACAGAATGGAAAATGCTCAAATGTCATTCGGAATTAGTTAATAAATAGGCAAGACTTTTTTCTATTGAACTAAAATGTATAAAATTGGTCACAGCTCAAACAATCATTACATTACATTGTACATAAATCACTTCTTGCTCATACAACTATATTTTTTTTTATTGAACGCTCGAATCTGACATTTCGGTGTTTGTTAATAGACCTTGTGAACTTTATCGCTTGACGTTTCTTCTTTTCATATTGTTGTCGTTGGCTTCCTCAAAATTGTGCAACCGAATTTCGCAAATTGAATTTTCAAAATCTCATCGATTTGAGATATATAAAAGCTTTCCTGAAATATGGATACAACATAACGATATACCACAATTATCCTTTGGTTGAATACTCAAAATAAGAGTAAAATTATTGCCACAATAATACAATAACCTTTTGGGTATTGCAATTCGCTGCTGATTATATTTTCGCACGGATGTGTGTCATTGTCATCTACTATTTGTCTACTTCATTATCAACGCATTATATCTATTCTCCGATGGTTCTATTGTCGATTTCACGAAGATCGAAGATTACTCAAGAATCGAGAATCAATAAGTCGAAGACGCGGCTACTAATAGACGTTCGAAACGCCCACGAATTTTAGCACTTTAATGCCAACGATTCATCTCATCTCAGATGATGATTACATTTAATTTCCTCCTGAACTAATGAATAGATTCGCAATGCCGAGTTT
>NW_017099574.1:1965-27322 GCF_001412225.1 Nicrophorus vespilloides
ATCATCATCATCAACGATAATTATCATCTCAAAACTAAGAAGTTTCGACACAGCATCGTGATTTGCATGTTCCACTTGGCTTCGCATAATGCCGAACTACACAACGCTCTTCTTAATACACTCTTTCTTTATGTAATATAAGGTCAAATGATGGCCGGTCTATAAATAATTAAGCACCGGTGAAATTTCTTTCTGCGACTTTTACAACCGGTCTTATCTAATTGGTGAGAGCTAAACGTTTTAATTATTCAACGCGTAAACGTTCCATTAATATAATGTGTTTGCTCGTAACAATTTTTTTATTCGAATATTAAGTAGTATTTCAAAATTGGATAAAAATATAACTATAACAAAATATATGAAAATAAATTGTTCAGAAAACTCATAACTAAGTATATATTTAAGTTTTCCAAGTAAGTTAGATTTGCGGTTAGGAGTATGAATACCATTTTAACTATAGTGTAGTAAATATAGCAGCTTAAGACACATTTCAGAATTGGATTAATAATGTAATTTTTACGAGCAAAAGTAGAGATTTGCATGTCTTGTTAATTAATTTCTTAATTGAGAATTGAAGTAAAATAATTTAACTAGGGCGGAAATACCTCGGTCGTTAGCCCTTTGGCCAGCCTATTAATATATATTTTTTTTTTACAAATAAATAAATTCTAATATAAAAAAAATTGGCTGGCCAAAGGGCTAACGATCGAGGTCTTTCTGCCCAATTATTAATAATTTAACTAATTTAATTCAATAAAGTCAAGAAATTTTGTGAATAAAATAATTTGCGTATCAATTTAGATGACTTAAGATATTCAATTATTTAAATTTACATTAAGAAGGAGGAATAAGAATGTTTGCGAGTTTCATCATGCGGACCTCTACTAATTGCGGTAGGTAGATATGAAACAAAGGACGTCGAGGATGTGGGCGTCTGGGGACCAGTTCTAAGCCAAATTTGGAAGTAGACCGGTTAGGAAAAGGAGGGACACGGGGATAATGGTTCAGTTATGCGGATTCGTGGGGGAGAAGAGGAAGGACGAAGAGAAGATTGAGGAGGAAGCAACAAGAAGCATCAGCAGCAGTAACAACAACAACAGCAGCAGCAGCAATAAGAAGTTGGCCCGCAACGTTTCGCAAAGTGAAACTCTCGAGGGGCCGTTACGCAACTGACCCCTACTGCGAGTTACGTGACACCTTCTGGATTGCGGCGCCGGTTCGAAACTCGGTCGCGGAATCTAACATTTACCACTTTGACCTTTCTTCAAAGGATGGAATCAAGAAGAGTGAAGAGCTAAGAAGAAGAAAAATAAAAGGAGAAGAGAAAAAAAGAAAGAGCCGCGGAGAAGAGAAGAGAAGTCAAAGAAGAATGAGAAGTACACCTAGCAGAGGAGCATGTAATAAGCAGATCGTGCATGATCACACAAACACACGCACGCACATGCACACACACTTTCATACATGCATACAAAGAAACATACCACGCAGTTTCACTTTCTCACCGAAAAACGAGCACGACCCGAAACCGAAGCCCTTATCAAATTTCTCGGAAGAGAAATTTCCTCTACTCTTCTAATTTGTGTAAGGATCTGAGTGACATTTGACCTGAGGCCTGCTCCTCCTTCTCCTCCTTCCTTCGTCGCGGCCTGCAGTGTGTCGTAAACGCGAAGGTCGCGACGCGGTTTATCGAAATTCCGTACAGAAATTGAAAGTCTCTCCTCTGCGTTTTTGCTCTTTGGATCGCCTGGGCGAGCCTTAATTAAATCTCGACGTGCTAATTGCCGCCAATCATCTTTCGCCAAGAACAACCGCCCCGAACTACTCAAGGTTCATCGAATTCCGAACCAGAGTTAAAATTGTACAACAACAAGTAAAGAAAGCAACTGTGAAAAGTCAAGATTCACTTTTTTCTATATACTATATAGTTTGTTCTGATCTGCTCAAGATTTAACGACTTCCAAACGAGAGTGAAACGTATATAATAACAGAATAATGAAAATAAGAAAATAAGCGCGTTTGAAGAAACAGAAAATATTTTGTATTGCTCGAATCTCGAAGGAAAACAAATATAAACGCTACTAGGATATGAAAAATTTATAATATTCTGAATATAATAAATATTTTTAATGCAGATTGTTTATTCAAAACAAATTTGATGCGTTGTTTGTAGCGAATAGTTATAACATAAATATTTTATTTAAACATATTTATTGTCGATAACCCTGACCGAGGTCTTTCCGCCCTATAACAGAAGCGATTTATGGAAACATGTTTATTGATGTAAAGCAAATGCCATAAGTTCAGCTGTACGAGGAAATGAAGTATTGAAAGATTCGCACAATACTTTTGTTTGCCGTTCAAATTTTTTAAGATATGACAACTAAAAATAAAAATTTCGTCTTGACATTTCGCGCGTCGTTACGTCAGCACGCATTATAGATTCAAGGTGATTTTCGAATAGGCAAAAGGAGTGGATGTCGGCTTCTTCTCTAATATTATTTCTTTTTTTCTCTTCCTCCGTGCTCTCTCTTTGAATTAAACGCATCTCTTTCTCTCGTCGATGCTAAAAACGTCGTGATTTTAGGCGCATCCGCGTCCATCGCTCAAATTCCTCTGATGTAATTATATAACATTTGATTTGACAGATTCTCAAATGTAACGATGGTATCGACAACATGCAGAGGCAATAAAATAGATATGTTTCTTACCCCGCTGGTGACTGGTATGATCGACAATCCTTCGCCGTTGACAATGCCGTTGTGGCATTCGGACTTCTTGACACAGAAGTAACCGTTCCCTTGGCACGGAACGCCGTTCTGTGACTTGGAATCTGCGAATTGGGTTTGTTTTTTAGAAAAGGTTATGCGCGATGGCTGAACGCCCAAGAAGCCCATACTGCCGTCGATGACTTCCCCGTTTCCTGGCCACGCAAACCCAAGGAAAAGCAGCATTACAAACGACGTTTCTATGGGCCGAAGGGGCGTTTTGATCGCAACTTACCGGCATGAATGCTGCCGCTGCTCGATAAACCGCCGTTGAAGAAGGGGTTGTTCGATAGATCCAAATTTCCGGGATGGCCGGAAGAGACTACCGTGGATTTATAATCGGATGCGGCTTGGCTTAATGGGCTGTCGTTGTTCGCCCACCAGAATTTCTGGGCCAGATTGTTGATGTCGCGGGCATTCTCGTTTACATTACCATTTGCATCCCCAAAAGTGGACGCCCCGCAACTCAGTAATATCCCCACTATGACTAGTGGTGACATTGTGAAGCCCAATCCTCACCTACAAACAAACAATACATATCATCAATTCAACCGTTTTTCTATATCAAAATCCAAATAAAAAACTACAAAACCAAAACCACACAACACTGATAATTAAGGTTAATCAGTTCACGTGTTAACTAAAACTAAATTAATGGTGTTACATAATAAAGGAACAGAAATATAGATATAGATTTTGTATACTTAACATAAGTTTACGTAGTATTTTTATGGATAAAATTGGAAATAATTATCAAGTTAATTTAGTTGAATAGTAAGTACTTATAATACAAAATAAACTTCCTATTATAGTCACAATAAAATAGGAATTTCGAAATTGAAATCCACGTTTAAAGAAATAGAGATTATAGATTGATTTATTGAGCGTCAATAAATATTCACACAAAAAAAAGCAAAACTACAGTTTATATAAAAATTTAGAATATCATAAAAATGTCTAATAATTTAAAAAAAAAGAAAGAAAACCCGTTTAGCGGTTCCTGTTCTAAACGCCCGTTTTTTCCTCTCCTCGCAAGATTAATGATCTTTAGCAGATACTGAACATCTTCTCCAGTCAGAAGAAAAACCGCTCATTAGACATTCTAATTGCTTCAAGTTCGTCGCATCTTCATCTCTCGCTCCTGTTCATTATTTCATGCTCTTTCTCATTCTTCAAATTATATAATTATCATCAAATGTCAGCGCACTTTCAAACACGGTACGAATTTCGGGGATGCCTGTAAAGTTCATTGCCAAATATTAAAATCGAAGCAGTTGCAGAGAAACAACAAAGTAGCAGAAATTAAATTAAATAAACACACGCGGAATGCTCGGATCCGCACGACGATCGTAAGAGAAGGAGAAGAGAGGATCGCGACCTTTAAATTCCTCATCGTCGTTCTTTCGCTATTTTTTTTATTTATCTTCACATATATTTATTTATAAAATTTAATTTCAAGTTGAGAAATTAAGATTAAAAGTGTAAGAGAGAAATTGGCGCTTGCAACGAAATGCTAAGTATTCAATTAGAGAGGCGGCGGCGCTCGTTGCCCAACTTCGGTGTAATTGATCGATGATTGCGCAACCCAAATGTCATCCGAAACTCAAACAACTCAATTCAAGATTACGTCTGGTAACAGAAACAAAATTTCAATGTGATTCTAACGAAAGCGTGACGATTACATATTAAATAATATCTCCTCGTCGATGCATATACGCTTTTTCGTTACGGCAACTTTCTTCTCCTCCGACAACCTCTAAAGTATGTTCACGATCTCGTCTCCTTCGCGCGTTGCATAATAATATGATTGTAAACCTTCGCTTCATAATTGAGTCTTTATTTATTTATGTAATGTCGAACGATCGCCGCGAGAAAGAAACGAATAAACCGACGTTTATCTAATTCGTGCTTCCAATTTGTTTTTTTTTTAACTCTTCCTAAGCGATAAGTGCCAACACAAACAACGTAAAAACCGAAAACGAAATTAAAATCACGAGTTTCCAAAAACAAAAAAAATTCAAACTTCATTTCGTATTTAAAGTATTAATTGCAGTTAACCTCAAGATCGGAATCGGATAAAGAGCGCGTACAATACAAATTGGTAGTCGGCAAAGTTATAATTAAATCACGATTAATTTTAATGGCGTTATTATACGGTAAACGCGATGAAGAAATAAAGAAGCGAGAAGAAAAAACGAAACACAAGTTGCAAAGTTAATTAGATTTCTGCATTAATAATAATCATCATCACCATTCGAATCGATAAATAAATATTGAGTTATCGGAGCTGCAATTAGCCGTAATCATAAACCCGAGATGCAACAAATACAATCGTTTCTTTTAAATGTCAACAGCGCGACATCACACAACAATAAGTTCTTGTATGTATGTTCTAACACTTAACCGGCGGTTTCTAATTACCATCGCAAATACCGCGTTTCGTTCGCAATTTTATATTACTTAATCTTCTGTTTGATTTTCAAATTTGCTTTTGTGAAAGATCTGCCGGTTTTTTTTTCTTGTTGTTGACACTTCGTTTGGATCATCAAAATTTAATTGCTAGGAAAACAATGCTATACTACCACTTGCGTAACACACCGGGAAACAATATGACAGGTGCATATATCTGAGAGTCTGTAATTGCTCGGGCTCCAATGTATGTTAATATTTTCTTCCTAATTAAATTACTCCTTAATGGCCTTCTTTAAAAAGCGATTAATTTACTTAACAAACATTTATTCAACTTGAATACATTTCTTTTCATGAACATCTTTCAATGTGATAGATGTCAATGTGATAGATGTCAATGTGACGTTTATCAAAATGTGTAAATCATTAGATACAAACTTGTCACTGATAAACAGTATATAATTAATAAAAAAAAATCCGTAATTGTCATTTTAAGAAAAACAAAGGGTACAAATTAATAAATTGGTCAACACTTAATTGAAAGTTTGTGACGATTATTTGGGAATAGAAAAACCCAATTTTTCTTTGCGATACGTCAGAAAATAAATCAGTTATTTTGTATTAATAAATTCTATAGTTATGTATTTATTATTCATTCGCAGTTTTTCATCTGCGGGAATGTTGATTCGTTAAATTCTAATGTAAATAATAAATTATAGTTCGATTAGCGGAAAGATGATGACAATGATTTGTCAAAAGGAAAAACCGAAATTTATATGCGAAAAAAAAAAACTACTTTTGAACCATTAATTGATGAATATTATTGAAATAAGAATATTAAGTTGATCGTTAAAAAAGGAATAAAATTAATGATTTTAGTCACAAATTATATCAATAAAATAAAGAAATTATTAAAAGGAAATTAATAGTTGTTTGTTGTGGTTGTTGCTTAATATTCATAATTTATAAGTATGAATTCCTAAAATATATAAATGAAAAACTGATTGTATGTTTAATGCATAAAGAATGTTTGTAATTTTGATAAACAAGGTTAATATAAGAAAAGTTAATCAATAGGTTTGTAATAATTTCAATGCTAAAGTAAAGAAAGAAAACATCCATCAGCAAGCAACAATATGTGTCCTATTTCTGTGAGCGATGATGTCAGAAATAGTAAATCCATTAAGCACCGTTTCATGATTAGCAAACTAAATAAATCAATAAAAACAACAAACACCGAAAAGTGCGTATTGATGTTTCTTTCCTAATGGAATTTCAATAAATATATTATTTTTGTAACATTGAACCGAAGATGTAGTCATCCGTCAATGACAAAATATTTCGATAAAACACAACGATTTCATGTATTTCTTCAAGAAAACACAAATGTCTGAGATATTCGGATAATATTTATTCAAACATACACTGATCGTCATTCGTATTTTTACAAATTTATCAAAAAACAAGACTTTTGCAAAGACCTTGATAGAAATAATTACTTTATAAATTAATCTTTGAAATCGTCTACGAAATAATATTTTGCTAAATTAATCTCTTTTTTCTGTCACGTGTATTTTTATAGATTTGTTTATAACTTAAATATATTTGAAATTGAATGAAAATTACGAGAAACTTCAACGTTAAATGAGAAAACGAACTTGCTCTAATATTTCTGTATGAGAAATGAAACCGTTTTACAAAATAATACTTCTCATTTTAAATTTAATAATACAATTTAAGACTTTCTTGTGTTTACGATGAAATAGTTTCTTTATTAATAATAAATAAATGTTGTTACACATTTTCGTGGGTTTGAATAATAAATAATAATGAGCGTTTCGCCATTCACGTTTTCCATAATGAGAGTCTGCAATGTTTTTGCAATCAACAGATTAATTAAACTTTATTCTAATATCACGTAGAAAACGGAGATTGTTTCCATTTTATATAACGAAGAAGAAAAAAAAACTTTGTTAGTGTCTTGATATTAATATTATGCAAATGTTGATTTGATGCACTGCATTTATGGTAATTGTTGAATATTCAAGATATAAGAGCAAAAAAAAAACTACTGTTATAGAACTTTCATAAATTTGCGTTAGAAACGTTGGAAACAACATTATAATTTTGAAACAATTTAACTGTTATAAAGATTTCAAACTACATAAGAAAATAAATCTGTCACAATTCCGTTTTATGAATTTTTTGTTCTCATTTTTTCGTTAAAATGATCGAGGAATTTCAACGTTACATAAGGAAACGAACCTGTTCCAATATTTCCGTTTTATTATGTTCTCATTTTAATGAAAAAACAAACGAGATTTTGTTATACAAAAAAATAAATAAAAATAAAATTGAATAAAAATTTAGAAAATTTTTTCCTTTTTTACAAATGAAAGTTAAAAATAATTGAAATTGAATAAAAATTTCGAGAAACTTCAACGTTACATGAGAAAACGAACCTGCTCTAATATTTCCGTTTTATAAACTCAAATTGGGTCGATAAATTGACAGAAATTGGGCTGAGATCATTTTAAAAGAAAATAAAAAGATTGTTACGTATGAAATATGGTATTTCTATAAGTTCTCGTTAAGATCATAATGGAAAGAATCAATTATTTATGTAAGAAATACGGTTAGTTTCTCACGTTTGCAGTTGAAAGGGCATGACCGTGGAATGTAAACATGGAAATGTAAATACAAAATAATAAAGGTGTTCTCGCCACTCGCGCGGTGAAAAGAAGTCGAAGATGGACCGAAAATGAAATACACTTTCGATTTTACGTGGATGTAAAAGAGCACATTACATCTCACGCAACGAAAATTAACACTTTCCCTTTCTTATCAAACAAAATAAATAACAAACACGTAATGCAAATGAAGCTAAAAGCAATTTACCAAATTTATTAACCAATAAAACAAAAATCAGGATTCATTATAATTAGTATCATTATCTGATTGTAATATAATTTGTGAGTTTTATAATAATGCTATGAATGATTTGTATCAAGAAAATAATCATCCATTCGAATTGCTTAACTTTTATTTTTGTAAATTGTTTAAAATCAACCCACGCTAACAAACATTTATTCAAGTTGAATGCATTTGTTTTCATGAACATCTTACAATGTGACAGATGTCAATGTGACATATGTCAAAGATGTTTTATAATAATGCTATAAATGATTTGTATAAAGAAAGTGATCACCCATTCGAATTGCTTAACTTTTATTTTTGTAAATTGTTTAAAATCAACCCACGCCACGTTTTTTTTTTTAAGATTTATGTTCAGCGTTAGCATAAATATATTCATAGGAATTTATCTTAACTAAATGGACGAGAGCTAGATTTAAATTTCAGATTAATCTGATTAGTATTAAAATGTTATAATGCCCCTTTCTCCGCAATGAAAAAAAATAATAAAATAAAACTTTCTTTATTCTAATCAAAAGGCGAATTGTTGATTACAATGGTAATACGCCAAACGGAGACGTTGATTTAGTGCCAACTTATGCAAAACGCGATCTCCAAAAATGAAGAAGGAGAGAAATGAGAAAGAAAATAGCTTTCCGTGAATCACATCTAACGGTTCTTTCGCCTCATCTCATTCTCAATTGAATATGTTTATTCATCTTTTTTCGTGTGTGTTGTTGTTCATATAATAGATTGTATATCTTAAATGCTAATTTTATTACATTCCTAATGACATTATTACGATGATCGATCCGTCTAATTTGAATTCGTTATTGTTTCTTCTCTTGATCATCGCGAGGAACGGCGGGAGCCGTTTCGGAGAAGATGTAAAACGACGACGAGAGATTTCATTATCGAATCGCTCCTAGTGATTCTGTAATTGCTGAATCCACGCAATTTCTTTATTTCTGTCGCTAACAATAGTCATTTTCACGATTAATTTATTTATATTTTTACTTTCATGGATTACGGCTTAACCTTTAAGCTTTTTAATTGAACATTTCACTTTTAAATCATGCCTTCGTACGCTGTTGCTGCATTTTACCATTGTTCAAAGACGGAACAACGGATTTTGTTCTTACTGCATTACCATTGAAAACAAAACAAATACACATTTTAAACAAGTTTGTTAATTACCATGTGCAAGTGAAGTACAAGAATTGTTATAATGGTAATTAATGATATAAGAAATATCTTAAAAACAAATTAATTCATTAGAGATAAATCATTCTTTAAAATATTTATTCACTACAAAATACGATTATTTTGACTAACGAATAATCAGTCATTAAATTTTGTAAAATTTGTGAAATAAAAAATATTGTGATTAACAATAAAAGTATATGATTTTAAGTATAACCTATTATAACAATCTTGATGCATGTAACTTTAACTAGAATAATGACTTCTAGTACTCTTATGAACATAATTAGATCCTTATTATTTAAACGCAATTGTATGAATTATTTTGAATTGATTAATTGATCACAATTATGACTAATTCGTAGAATATTTACAATGTAATGTACACAAAAAAAAACAAACATTTATGTTTAATATTAATAATAATAATTAATATAGTTGAAATCAAATATATTCAGAAATGCAGAAAAGAAATATTTTTTTTTTATTTTTTTCTTTTATAAATTATTGAAAAATTCGATTGGAAATTTCTGTATTATGGATCAAATGTTTGTATGTCGAAACATATAGAAAGTGACTGAATTTGTAATTAAGAAATTAAATTTACAATTAATGTAGTTGCAATTCATATAATAAATGTTAAATTAAATATATTTTTAATAGAGAAACGATTACTTTTACAACGAATAAATGATTGATTTTAGATATAGAAATATAAACTTTTGTACTAATATAATTTAGTTTAAAATACTTTTTTTTTTTAAATAAAATCACTTAACTAACTGAGAATTGATTCTTAAGTGAACTTATTACTGTAGATTTATATAAATTAAGAAATATTCTGTGTAAATTTTCTTTAAAAAGAAAAAAGCTATTATTGATATTCAATATAGGTTTTCTATAATGATAAAAGTAATTTTATGGAAAAAAAATCTTTAATTAAAATGACTGAAATATTGATAATTTGCGATATTCATTTGGAATAAAAAAAATAATAAATTAAAACCCGATTCTGTTTCGATTTACTTACAATTATATAAATCCAAAGAAACAGAAATGGCAACCCCAAAAAATTGAATCGTGAGGTATTAACACTTCACACACAACACGGCGATACTGAGAGTAATCCGTGGAATGACATCATTTATATATACCTCATCATCTTCAATATGCAAGCACACACACACACGCGAAAAAAAAAAAACGGTGTAGAAGAAGGATCGAAATTGCCAGGATTTATCCCACCACAATCCTCGCATCGCATTCACACACACACACTTACACACATGCATGAACAAGACACAAGCGCGTTCAGTCCATTCTCATTGAGTCTGCTAAACGGGCGACGTTTCCAAAAATAAGATTGCAGAGAAAGACAAAAAAAAAACACACACACTAACACATTCATATTATCTTGATGACTCAAATCGAATTTCGGCATTGTCGATTGGCATTGGGGGATATCCAATAAATTCGTAGCCAAAAAAAAAAAACGGTTTCCCAAAAAAAAATCAAAGAATGTGTAACCTTTGGAGAATCATTTCGGACGTGATTCACCCTGTTCTAAATGTTACCAATTAGCACGATGTAGATGTAGGAAAAACAATTTATTCATAATGTAAGCGACCGCATAAAGCACACAATGAACAGGATGCGAGTACGATCCAAGTTGTATTTCGTTCTTAAATTAGATATTTTATGGGGAAATGTCATTTATGATGCGATGAGGAATTTATCGGAATTCGAGGAAACGAATCTCTAAGTAATCGATTTTTTTTTACTCTTTTTGAACGACGTCGCATGAAATATGGATCTAGTTCATTGTGCTTACGTAACGCATCTTCTTAAGTCATTCGGTGCGGTGTGTACTTTTATATTCTGTTTATTATGCATTTGTTAAAACATGCAATTTATTCAAAAACCGAAACAATTTCTAATGCATTGATATCTATTTCTTTAGTTTTACTACACCAAAATATATGGTTTCGATCAGTTCGGATTAACTACAACCTGGATTAAACATTTCTAAACAATCTCAATTTTAGTTGAGCCAAAATACAAATATTATATTATATAATATTTTTTAATATATAAAATATTGTTTTAAAGTCCTGTTTCAAACAGTACGGGATGTTGAAACCTGTTATCATCTGAACTATGCAAGGTATTATTGTATTCATAAATTGAAAATATATTAAATTTAATATTTTATTTTTGCAGTTTTAAGTACACGATTAGTCCAGTTTCAAATAGTCTGGGTTATTGAATCCGGACAATGCGAGGTATTACTGTATTCGTAAATTGAGTAAATATTAATAATGTATTAAAATTAATTTTCTATTTTTGTACTTTTATATTACAGGATTAGTCCGGTTTCAAACAGTCTGGGATATTGAAACCTATTATCCGGACTATGCGAGGTATTACTGTATTCGTAAATTGAGAATCTATTGTAAATATTAATAATATATTCAAATCAATTTTCTATTTTTACAGATTTAAAGTACTCGATTACTCCGGTTTCAAATGGTCTGGGTTATTAAAACCTATTATCCGGACTATGCGAGGTATTACTGTATTCGTAAATTGAGAATCTATTGTAAATATTAATAATATATTCAAATCAATTTTCTATTTTTACAGTTTTAAAGTACTCGATTAGTCCGGTTTCAAACAGTCTGGGGATATTGAAACCTATTATCCGGACTATGCGAGGTATTACTGTATTTATAAATTGAGAATATGTTGTAAATATTAATAATATATTTAAATCAATTTTCTATTTTTACAGATTTAAAGTACTCAATTAGTCCGGTTTTAAACAGACTGGGATACTGAAACCTGTTAACCGGACAATGCGAGGTATCTTAATAATGTATTAGTCAATTTTCTTTTTTTGCAGTTTTAAAGTACTCGATTAGTCCGGTTTCAAACAGTATAGGGATATTGAAGGATAGTAACAGGATATTGAAACCTATTATCCGGACTATGCGAGGTATTACTGTATTCATAAATTGAGAATCTTTTGTAAATATTAATAATATATTCAAATCAATTTTCTATTTTTACAGTTTTAAAGTACTCGATTAGTCCGGTTTCAAACAGTCTGGGATATTGAAACCTATTATCCGGACTATGCGAGGTATTGTATTTCTAAATAGAAAATCTTTTGTGAATCTTTTTGTTTTACACAGTTTAAAAAGAAAAAAAATAAGGAAATTTTTATTTTATGCAAGAAAATTTGTAAATTTACTCAATAAGTTTAAATTTTTAACAATATTATAAAGACAAATAAAGAAAGAATATTTTTTTTTGATTATATATAAATTCATTTCAGAAACATTTAATTGACTTTTTTTTTATCAGAATTATAAATTTTGTGTAGAAAACATTACTAATATTGAATAAATAATAGAAATTATTTGTTTCTGTTTCGTAAAGTGAGAATTCACATCAACTCCTAAAATGTGAACCAATTTTTCGTATCAAACTTATGTTATTCGTAAAGATGCAATTAATTTCTATAAATTTTACCTTAATTTACTTAAAATATTCGTGTGTAAAGTGAAAAATCTTTAATTAAGATATAATTAAAAAATAATGTATTAAATAAGGACAAAATTTCTCTTAAATGTGAATTGGAAAATGATGATTGCCTGTAATCATATTTTTTATCATTAGCAGTATTTGAATTTTTCAATGTTTCACAATTCAATTAATTTCTATGAGTTGTTTCCTTCTTATATTTATTAGTCATATATTTTTATATATATATTTAGCAACTTTAAATTGAAATGTTGAAATTTCATCGAGGACGTTAAGAGTGAAAGAAACTTCAGTTGAAATATCTTCTTCCTATTCTACTTTCTCTTATATTTAATTATCTATTATCTTCATTTATATGTTACTTTCGTTTATGCAATCTTCTATATTTCCTTCAAAAAAAAAAATGTTTAAATTTGATGTGAATCCGGAAATCATAAAAAGTAAAAAAAAAAACTATGAGCATGAATCAATCAACCAAAACAAAGAGAACAACCTTCGTTTAAGCTATAATCATCAAGAAATGTTATGACACTAACACTGACTGTGTTTCTATTTACTAGAATGGTTTGGCAACGAATTCGAGTGGACTTATGACTAATAATAAGAATCATCGTTATAACAAAACACTTAAGATAAATTAATACAAATATGTAAATTTCGAAGCAAAAGTCGGTCAATGTTTCACGTTCAATTATTATTTATATTACATTTAATGCAAAACGAAGATTCACATCTGTAATTCCATTTCTTTTTTCAAGCTACTGATATTTAAATGCGTCGAAATCAATAACATTAAGCGTCTTCAATATAATTTTAAATAAGAAAACTTCTTTTACGTTTAAGGTAAAATGTGGCAATTAAAAAAAAAATGTAAAATTTGAATGTCAGACACAAATAAAAAGATGTATATAATTTAAAAAATAATGGTGAATTTTAACGTTTTGATCAAATTTTAATTTATATTTACGCAAGATTATTAAAATTATTCTTGATACAATTTTCGAATATAAAATTTAAAAAAAAAAGTGCCAAATTGTGCAGAATGGAAGAATTGTGGAAGAATTTTTTGGATTTACGAATGAATGCTTTACACATGAAGAGGAAACTGTGGTATTTCATTTATGCATAATTTAAATATCCATACAAATATTCCAAGAACGAAAAGAAAGTAGAAAATCGATAAAAGTAAGAAAATATTTTATGATGTAAGGAAGAGAGTTTTGTTTCTAATAAGTTTTGTAATACATCTTCATTCCATCATGGAAAAACGCTTTAAAAAAAACTAATTTTTGTTTATACACTTTTTTTATCCTTAAACATTAAGTCTATTTTTCTGTATCTATTTGTAGAAATATTGCATTTCTTTTCACATTTCTGCTCAATTTTATGTGAATTGCAACAGATTTATACCAGAAATGTAGAGTTAAATAAAGCTGTTGTTTCATAGATTTCAGCAAATATTCCAAGAATGAAAAGAAATAGAAAATCGATAAACGTATGAAAATATTTTATGATGTAAGGAAGAGAGTTTTGTTTCTAATAAGTTTTGTAATACATCTTCATTCCATCATGGAAAAACGTTTTATGCAATATAAATTTTACAGTTTCTTTTAGTTATTACAAATGTTGTATATCTTTGTAATTCGCAGGGATTTTAACTATTTAATAAAGTGGAAGTAATTGAAACTTTTAACAAAATCAATTAACTTTAAAACTTTGACGAAATATACTGTTTTGTGCTATTAACTTAATTATTGGTTTTTAGTATAAATTAAATCTATAAATTACTCAATCGACTGTACATTGGGATAAGATAAATGAAAATATTGGATTAAGCAAATGTAATTCAACTTGATTAGTGTAAAACGTGGATTTCATTTGATTCCTCATTCGATATACGAAAAGAAAAAAAGAACGTGAAGACGGTGCGCTTCCGCGACGGACAATTGCGAATACGAAACAATGCGTTTTTCACAGACTTATTAGATTAAATTCCCACATTAAAAAAAGGTTTCGCGATTATTATTTTTTTTATTTCTGCTGCTATTGAGATGCTCCTCGTCCGCAATTAATTGCAAATGTATGCAAACATTAATCTCCAGACATAAGTAAGGATGCTGATCGATAAACGATTAGACTGCACGACGATCGTTGAGCAATTTATGAAAGCAAATCGTATTTTCGATAGTTGCAGCATAAGAAATGGAAATAACGTACGCATTTCCTTTATATATCAGTTAATTCAGATTCTACATAATAAACGGAAAAGGACTTCGGCTGTTGTCCTACATTTGTTCGTTACAGCATTCTGATTGTCATGTTTCTTTTAGTTTCTGGTAAATTTCTTTGCGTTTATTCTTTCAATCATGAATAACTGATTTAGGTGATCTACAGCAATACCTCTCATAGTGCGACTCTGGTCAGTACGGATTCACTATAGTCCGGTTCCAGTTAGAAAATTAAAAAAAAAAAACTATTTTTTGTTTATACACTTTTTTATCCTTAAACAGTCAAGTTTATTTTTCTGTATTTATATGTAGAAATATTGCATTTCTTTTAACATTAATTGCAACAGATTTATACCAGAAATGTAGAGTTAAATAAAGCTGTTGTTTCGTACATTTCAGCACAAGCAACGATATGATGTTGTTAAGTTTGTTTTTCTGTTTAACAGTGTTGTTTTGTACCATTTTGGGTAGTTTTCTTTTTACGTTTATACGTAAAAGCATTATGTTTCTTCATAAATAATCATGAATTGTAACAAATTTTCTATGTGTACTTATTCCAGAAGGTTATAGTTAAATAATGTTGTTGTTTTGTACTTTTTAGCACACAAATTATAATATATCATAAAATTTATTTTTCATACCATTTTTAGATATATTGCATAATTTGCGATGAATTTTATGTGTTTTGTAACAGAATTTTGATGTGTTTTTATTTTAAAAGATTAGTGTTAAATAATTCTCTAATTTCGAACAGAAATTATCATTTTTCAGGAAGTTTCTTTTTTCTGTCCATATGCGGAAACATTGGTTTTCTTCAACCATAAATAATTGGACTAATCTATGTGATGAATTGTATGTGAATTGGAACAGATTTTTGATGTGTGTTTGTTCCAGAAGGTTAGAGTTAAATAATGTTGTTGCTTCGTACCTCTTCAAACCATTTAAGGTAAGGTAGGTTTTGCTCATGATGATGACTTTATAGACTTTCATTATTTTTAGCGTTTAGTTTTTATTGTTTAATCATTGAACTAGGAGAATAATAAAAATGCGGATGCTGTTCGGAATAAAAAAAATATATATAAATGAATTTTCTTAATTCATACGGGGAGGTGACAAATACAACATTGTTTTGAGGTATACATTATGCAATAATCTTGTTTACTTGAAGTTTATATTGAATATTTCGTAACTTCCACGAAGCGTCATCAAAATTAATACAAAGTATTGTTATAAATATATAGTTGAACCTCGCTTAACAAGTATAATCCATTCCAAAATGTAGACTTCTCTTCTCATCGTCACTCGTTAAGCTAGTCATTTTTCTTATAATTCATTTTGCTGAGATTATAGGAAATAATTTCATTCTGCTTTTAATAAATCTGAAAATAATTGAAATAACAATTAAATGATATTGTTATTAAAGAAATGAACAGTGAAGTTGTCAAAAAAGAAAAATTAAGTAATAATTATTAGTTCTTGTATTTTAACACAAGTTTTGATTTTCATAAGAAAAGGAAGAAATTCAAAATTTATATATGATAATGAAATGGCGTTGTTTGTTAAATTTAAGTATTTTTCATAATTTTTAATCAAAGTTGATTTAGTAAGTTTTAGATTTTTTCCAATAATCAAAATAATGAAAGCTTTTTAATAACAGTGCAATTTTTTAAAGCTTATACTTTATTATTAGTTTGATTTTTAACTATACATGTTCTATACATCAAAAGATTTAGATTATAATAATTAGTATTAATACTCTCGGCAATCAATTCTTCATTGGAGCCACATATCTTTCCCTTGAGCATTTTTTTGGGTCTGTTCGCAGAGAACTTTTTTCTTCCTCATTTGCAGTAGTTTTTTCGCAATTTCGTCCTTCAAACACACCAATAACGCGACAGGCGTTGGTACTTCCAAAGTACTTCATATAGATTTGTCGATATCTCATCCTACAAACTTATTGTGCGTTATTTTGGCATATTAGTGAAAATACGTATTGAAAGTTAAATAAAAATGGGTTAAAGCAAGGTTGTTATGTTGTAAAAGTGAATGTTGAATTATGATTTTTTTTTGTATTATTGAATTTAATATTATTATTATTTAAAGTAGAGAAGTCAAGAATAAATATATTGTTTGTGAAGTTACTAAGTGGTGTGTAGGGCTCAGGATAATCTTAATGCAGCCCTGTGTTAAAATTATGTTTTATTGGAAAACTTTATACAGTTCAAAATATTATAAAAATTTGAATGTAATAGCTTGAACTTGAATGCATGTGGAGTGTTTAATGCGAGGTCAGGAAAGAACTAAACTAAACTGTAGTAAAAAATAACAGTATTCTTGTTTAAAATATTATTTTCACTTTATAGATTGAAGATGTTGTACTTGGGAGATATGAAGAATACGTAGATTTTATTCAACTAAATATAGATACAATGAAACTGAATGAAGAAATTCTATGGATGATAAAACTGCAAATAAAGAGATACACCAATGTGAAAACGATCTAGAAATATTTAGTTTTGTTGTACAAAGAATTGTCAAATTTCGTTAGGAATGTTTCGTTCTTTGTGGCGATTCTTAGTATTTTTCATTCATTAATTTGACTGTCCATCTGTGATGAACGATGGCCCTATTGCTGCAAGCACTGAGAGGGCTCACAACGGGCTTGGATTGACCAGGATTCGAACCGGCGCCCACGAAATTGTGGATAGGGCGACTTAACCATTCGATTATTAGTCGATTATTTGTCTTAAAGAATTTAAGAGTATAAGAATGTTTGCTGTAAATACAAACTAGCTATTATTGCAACAATACGCAATAATTGCCTGATCACGGATACCGTGATTTGATGCGAGGTGTTCGTTAACAAAATGCTTTTTTGGAAGAAGCGAAGAAGAAATTTGCAAAATAAAACAATTTACATAAAAGCATTTAGTTTTCGAGCGAAAAGTGATGAAACACTCGTGTTCGACACGATATCAACATATTCATAAAAATACATATTTCCATTTCGAACCTCACAACAAAAACCAAAAAACCGAACGCACACTAAAAAAAAATATATGTTTATAAATTAGGTCGAATCAATTCACAATTGGTATTTTTTTTTTGTATGTTGATCCGCGAGTCGCTCAAGAATTGGGTCGATCGCTTTTATGTAAGTCTGTTATTTTTTTTTGTTGTTGTTTTGTTTGATCGTTCGTTCGTTCGTTTCCTCAACACTGTCAATAAATTTCCATTTTTATTCGATTATACGCGATATGCATTTCTTTAAACCAGATTGCGCAACTCGCGTTAAATTAAATTTAATTAAATTTAATGTAGCTAGAAGTAATAAATTTTATTTCGGATTTCCAACGGAGCCGAGACGTACGGATCTTTTACGTAACGTAACGCATACACACATACGATATTTATTTATTTTCGTACCCAAAGGAAACATCACCTTTAACCCCCCTGTCCTTCTCTCCTTCATTCATTTACAAAATCGTTTAGAGTTACACATTATTATGTAATTAATATTTCAAACACACCTAAGAACAACATAATAACTTTTTCTTTTAATTTCAACGATTCATGCACAACTCTCATCACATCCTATTTAAACAAAACAAATTACCAATCATTCCTCAATTATTATTTCTTATTAATCGTCTTCGCAGTTTGCTATTTGCGTACGCGACGCGCTCGAAAAATTTATGATTTTGTTATTCTAATCAGTGAAAGTTTCACCATGGAATTTAACGTTCATTACAGTCAACCTCATTGTTCGTTCGAAATTTCTAAAAGATAAATAATAATAATAAGAAAAGAGTAGCAACATAAATAGGATGATCCTTTTTTCTTAAGTTGCTCAAAAACCCAATTTGTCATGATTATATAGCGTCGTTGCAAACTGCAGGATATATTCATATGATTATTATTGCTTTTTATTGATTAATCATCCGTATAAGGAGATGGGAATGAGAAAGAAACACAATAAATACGTTAATAAATATTCATATTTTCACGAAAGAATTTTTTGGAAGAAAGTTTTTTTAAATATATATATGTTTTTTTAACATCGTTCATTTGCTGGGAGTGATGTAATCCAGGGAAATCCTCGTGCGGCGGATGATTGATTGCGCTCATAAAAATCTTTATAGGTAGTTAATTTCTAAAGGGATTCCATTTAGTTTTCGTTATGTGATTTTTATACACAATTTATTTCATAATGCTACAAAACGTGTACAAGATACATATGAAACTACCAATATTTCATAAATACACGCTTTAATAAATATTTTATTATTTTTAATATCGAAATAATTTCAGATTTTCACGGAAGATGAAATCTCTTTAATTTAGTTAATAAGTTTATACGTCACTTAGGAAATCAAATGTTATATCAAAATTTTAGAGTAAAATGTATACATTTTTTCGATTAGTCCGGTTTGAAAATTTCAAAACAAATAAAATTTTAATTAAGCAAAATAAATATTGGTATATAAAATTATTCTAAATTATTCTCTATTTTTATTCTAAAGTGCTTGATTATTCCGGTTTCAAACAGTCTTGCATTAACATGATGATTTAGACCATTTACATCGATTGCTCGGACTATACGAGATATTTCTGTAATCATTGTTATCTAAACTTTCAACATCTCTGTACCACTTTGACGGCAGATCAACATAGTTTAGTTCTTTGGTTGTTAATTTTAATCTTTTTTTACTTAATGTGCTGAAAAAGCAACTTCACTATGATGTTGGAAAAGGCAAGACGTATTTTACTGTTAAAACTGGATACACATTTGCAACCAGAATCATGTTAAAATATACTCAACAATTGCTCTTCTTCCACATGTTATAAACTTTATGGAATAAATGTTGTATTAATGTTGATCTTCTATATTAAATTCTGTAAATGCTGTATTATACATTTCAGAGTATCATCATCAATTTTCTCAGCTGAACTTGTTATTAACTCATAAAGGGAGGGAAACGAGTCTTCAATTAAACCACAAATTTAATTTTACAATAGTACATCGATAACTTTATATTGAACGTGAAATAATGAAATTTCTTTGCCTTGCAATGATAAGTTGAGATAATTTAAAAGAGAGAATATATTTGCTAAGTATGCCAATTTACAAAGCCATTACCAGTCATGTAAATAATTTGAACTATTTATCATTAAGAAACACTTGAAATTCATTTAAATAATCGGTTTAGAATTGTCCCTCGAGTTAGCCAAAGATTGCCAACTTCATCTAGAACTTTATGTAGATCAGCAGGCATCTTACGTGTGGATATGATATTTTGGTGCAACATTCTGAATTTTGACCAAATATTTTTATGCTTAATCTAATCTATTCTAATCATAATATTAAAGATATCTTCTCCTGTTGTATGACTTGATTAAGGCTGGCAAAGTAAAATCGTCATGAAAAAGAAATCATGTTAATTAGAAATTTTGTTAATTATTAATGACAGTAAAACTACACAAAATTATTCTTTTTGTGTGGTTTTAAAGTCAGTTTTCAAACAGTTCGGAATGCTTACCTGGACTATGCAAGATATTGCTGCAATATACTAATAAAATGTATGTGATTTCACCTGAAAATGTTAGAAAAGCAAAGATACTTAAAACACATATAAAAAAAAACCTACCAATATTTCAGAAATTATTGTCGTTTTAAAGAATTCGATTGATTTTTTAACAGTTCGTAATAATAAAAAAGAAAATGTGAGGTTAAATGTGACAGTTTTAATTATAATATTATTTAGATTCTTCTTTGATATATTTTTTTTTTCCTATTAGAATTTTTATAAATGCAGCAGGAACTGATATTACAAAAAAAAAATGCAACATATAGAAACGTACGAATGTGCTTTAATTAATATTTAAATTATATGTAAATGTGAAGTGTAGAAGGATAACTAGTGATCCACCTATACTTATAAAATCGTATAATTTATGTCCTATTACAAATACTTTATAAACAACAAGTTGGGTAATATCCTATTCAGTCGCATTACTTTCTTCAAGAACAACAATTTAATGTTTTTAATATTAAAATTAACAAAAAAAAATGTGATTCATGTGATCAAACTTTATACTTGTAAAGTAGTGAATGTTATTAATAATTTGAGATCAAATAATATAAAGATCTTGTAAAAGTATTCAAACGATTTTTTAGAGATTAGGAAAATAATTGAGAAGGACTTTAGATGAAAACGACAAAATTTAATTAAATTTAAAAAGATCAAGAAAACTACCAATAACTGAAGGTCTTTTTGATCGTTTCAAATTATTAATTATTTAAAATGTATTGCAACGCAAATATTGAAAGTTGATTATTTATATAAATATTTAAATGAAGTATAGGTATTTTGAAGATTCAAAAAATAAACTAATTAAGAATTTATATTACACCATATGAATAAGAATTTGATGTAATTCAGTATACATATTTGAAGAGAATAAATTAGAAATCTTTCACTATTTGATAACATTCTCTAAACTATTTAAATATTTGTAAAATAAAAATAGTCCTAAATTATTAATGATTTAATTATATCATATGTTTGCAATATGTTATTTCAATTTATTAAAATTTTAGTAAAATCGTCATTTTTTATTAACATTCTATTTCATAAGAAAAACATTCAGCAAATCATTTAGCGGTTTACAAATTTTATAATTGTAGATCTTGTTAAGCTGTAAAATATTGACAGTTAGTACGTTTCTATTTCTTTTTTAGCCTATTTCGATATTGGCTACTGTTTTTAATAATAGATTTCTCCACTGTTTCCATTTGAAGATCATTGTGAATAATTTTGTTTAAAATGTAGTTGGGCGACAAGAAACTGTTTGCTGAATATCTTGGAAGCGTTTTCCAATAGTTTCCTTCTTCAGTATAAAACCTTTCAAAGTGAAGCAAGTCGATCTAATGAATCAGCAAAGATTAAAACTACCGGTCTAAATGTAGTAATATTAATTTTCAATGACTGAGTAGAAGATATCACCATAGGATAGAAGCCCATCCAAAACTTGCCTCGAAGTTGGTAAATGTAAATGACTAAAGTCGTCGACTGAAGAGATATGAACCTCAGGATCTGCCAAGCAGATTTGATAACATTTAAGTGAACTGTATGTGCGTGGGTGGATAAACCTATAGGAAGGTTGGTCCAATCCTTCAAGGATCTTTTTTATCAAAGCTTAACTATGATTGACTAAGATTGACTAAGATTGACTAAGATTGACTATGATTGACTATGTGAGATAGATTTCTGAAGAAGAAAAGAAAATGTTTGCATAGGTCTAAAAATTCTAAAATTACTTTATACATCAGCTATTTGTTTTCTTTCAAAATTAGCGAATCATAACGTAATACTTATTACAGTTTCCTCAACATATTTTCAAGTTGTTCTCTTTTTGTTTGAATATTATCGTTCCAAGTCATTAACTCCAGTATTCACACAATATGTCTGAATAAAAACTAAAACAAAACTTTAAATGAAATCGAATAATACGTTTTCTTAAAAATAACATAATATGAAAATTAAAACCAAATTGATTTGGTTCAAAGGGCTACTGACCATAGGTTGATAATAACATAAAACTTATTTGAATCGTAAACTATAAAATAGACTTTGTAATCAGTGTGAAAAATTGCAATGTTATTGTATGAATCGTGATGCAATTAAGAAAATCTGTTTAGTTTATGTACTAGTAATCCTGTATATAGAACAATGTGAAAATTTCATTCACGTAATTTGCCGGATCATTGAAAAGCGCGCACAGCTGGAGCAGAAACACATTACATAACAACTGTTCATCTACACACATTCATTGAAAGCATTTATAACAATGATGTCTGTTTCAATTATTACTTTATTGTTACCGCAATTACCACGTGTGAGGCAACTCCTTCTTCATTTCACTTGCGTTTTGACAAAAAAAAAAAACAAACAAATTTCTACAATGTATGAAATCGAAGACTTTCCGTCCAAAGTTTGTGCATCTAGTTATCGCATTCCTACCGAAAATTTCGACATTTCGTGTATCGTTTTACAAAACCGTCACCGAAACTCTGATTAATGCGGTGATATTTCGTAAATTATTTATTAATCCTGTTGGTTCATGAGGATGATGACTATATAAGTGTGTATCTAATGACGTCCGTGTATTTATGATCGTGTATATTATTATTATTATTATTTAAACTATCCGAAACGAATTTCGTTTACAAAACCTGCACAAAATGTGATTATAACAAATCATTTGAATTTATGTTATACATGTATTTATACGTAATGGATTACGTTCTTTTAGTATTCGTTGTGTAATTGAAATATAATCTTTTGTTTAAGCAAATCTCACCTACGCAGAAATTATGTTTTTGGAACAAATAACATGAACAGAAAAGAAGTATAACTTTTTTTTTGTAGAAGAGAGGAAACTTTGCATAGGGACCACGGATGAAGTCATGGTACTATGAGATTCTTATCGACTGAAACCTCTCCCTATCTTCATAAGTATTTGTGCATTAACGCAAGTATTGGTCTCCACTATAAACCTCCTCATTGGCTCAATCGTATTCTTTCTTTGTGTAGAGCTTGACACATATCTTGATATAATGTCACATCCCTCCGAAGTATCCAACGTTGTACAAACAAAAGTCTCTGGTTTCATTAATCTCTCGAAGTCTTCGTCTCGTACTTCATCCTCGTCCATCTGAATAAAGTATGCTCCTTCTTCGCGATGAAATATGGGTACTTACCAAAATACCTATTCTATTCTATTTTTCAGTAGTCTACCTGTAGCACTCTCTTTGTTTACTCCTCTTAGCTTGTCTCTACTCATCCTAGCTAGGAGCTTTCCTGAAGTTTTGTACCTTCATTGCTTTTTTCCGATGTATAAACTGTTCCACTAATCCAATTAGTCGTTGTTCATCATCAGTCTACTTACAGTTATGATACCTTGGGCGAAGGTCAACCTGATGAAGATTGATGGACAAGGAAAAAGTTGTTGTATTCCCGGTGTCCAGGTGATTGCTCCTACTGGACAGTCATATGATAATAATAGTCATATCGCCGAGATGATTGGCTTGTAGATGATGTTATTGATGAGTAGGTGAAGATGTTTTGTAGATTTTAATTGAGTCGTAGAAGTAGATGAAATAAGTTACATGGAGGTGATGAATATGTTACAAAGAGGAAGAGTAAGGAATGAAATAAGAAAATGTCCTTTTATTGGAATCACATTCCCCTTTGGCTAGGGTTTCAGGAAGGAAATGAACAGTAAGTTTTCTAAAACTTCCACTGAAAAGTATTATCTTGTGCATTCAATTTCTAACATCCTCTTCATTGACATTTTCGAAACATATTGACTGTCTCCAAACTCGCTATAATCATTTTTCTACAAGAACTATCAATGTTTTCAAAGGCTTGAAAGTGCTGATATTTTTTTATAAATTCAATATTAGTTTAATTAAATACTTATCCAAGTATTTCAATTACAATTATAATTGTCATATGTCATTTAATTATAACAAATTAACGTTAATTAACGCTTTAATAATTTAGTTGAGCTCAATAGCAGTTGATTAAAACCGCATGAAAACTGTGTGTAATTAAGTGAATTAAATCAAATTGCGAACTGTAATGCAAGCCAATGATTCAGCATTAATTTTCTCACTACTCTCAAGTCATTGACCAACTATATTGCAACAATATAATTATACAATTATACCATATAGAAACAACACTTATTATTACAATTACTTCTCATCTTCTTATACCTTTTTTTTTTCCTGTCTGGTATCTTCTACTATTTATTTACAATCTATTCGATTTGCACATCGAATTTTTGATTTATCGACAATGAATGAAACTTAATTACAAAGACCTAGCTTTCTTTTGTTAATTATAAGCTTAAACACATATTACAATATCGTATTATCTTAATGTACAATTTTGAAGTTCTTTGAAGCAATAATTACATTTTGTTATTAACTCTATGATTGCAATTGAATTGAATTTATTAAATGAAAGTTTATGAAATATTTCAGAACACATAGTTTTTATTTTATACTCAAAATAAACATTATTTATACAATGACAATAAACAAATAGTATTAGCTAATAAATTCAAGTATTTCCTCTCATTTCGTTTAACTAAAAATAACTTTTACTTACTTTACAATTTCGAACAAAGCAACAACAAAAAAAAAACAACAAACATGAAATAAATTTATAGAGAATGTAATTTTAACAATAAATAAGTATAGTTTGAAAGTCGTAAGAATAT
>NW_017099574.1:27340-34645 GCF_001412225.1 Nicrophorus vespilloides
CATTAAAACCAGTTTAGAAGCAGGACGTTTAAGATTTAATACCATTCCAATAAATTTACAAAGTATTTTGTTAAAAGTCGTGTAGTTGTAATAGTGTTTTGCTTTATCGTTTTAGAAAAAAAAATAATAACGTATGTGGTAAAATGAATCAAACGTGTGATTTTTTTTTTGCGAATGTAGTTTTATTTTAATTCTTGAATTTGTTTGCTGGAAGAATTTACTTTCATATTTATTGCTTTACACGAATATTTTCTTAAATTTTGGTGAACATTATATAATACTTGTGAAAAAAATCATATAAATTTAATATTATTGGATTAATTAATAATAGTGGGTGATAAATTTTAAAATAATTTATTTCTCAAGTTTTTTTTTCTATATAAAATGTACAATTTTATGGAAATAATAGATTTTAGAAATTAATGAAGCAGAAACTTTTACATTACAATTTCAATAAAATACGATATTTTTCAATGATTTATACAGTAAAACCTCGGTTTGAAACCGGACTAATTGAGGACTTTAAACCCGCATAAAAATAAACAGCTCAAAAAGCGACTTAATTGTATATAAGAAAGAAAAACGATCATTTTGTGTGATTAAGAAATCTTTGGACACCGTGGATTATCTCATAGTTAGGTCGTTGTTTATTGATTTCCTACAATTAATTTTTATATTTTCTGAATAAAATTTAGTATATTTTAAATTTTCAAATCGTTCTATAGAGAAACCGTATTGATAAACATTTTGAATTGTAAGATGATGTGTCTTTTCTTAATAAAGATTATTATAATTGTATCAATAGATTTATCAAGTCACATACTAAAGCTATAAATATCTTATAAGAATTTATTATAGAACAGTAATACTCATTGCAAAATATATGTGTAAACGGTTTCGAGAAAGTCACATACTTGTATATTATCGCATTTAACAATCGAAATTCCGCTTTATTAAATAACGTGGAAATTTTTGATTTATTCACTTTATTTATATCTAAATGTTGAATTGCATAAAAGGTCTTGTTTATCTGCATTCATAATAACATTTATTTACAACATTAATTACGTTTATTGTGTGAATGTATTTTGTGGTTTAGATTCGAATTGAATTGATGGAAACATTAGGAGTTTTAAGTTGCATAAAGGGCGTCGGTTGGAGCCCTTTATGAGTAGTCTTTATGAGACAGTCTTGGCTAATAACCACGACTACATATGAACCCGAGAAGAAAGAATAAATAATAATAAAATATAAAGAAAAGGAAAAACAGTAAGGAAAGAAAATATATCAGAAGTACTAACAACTATTTGTTATATTGGAGACCAGTAAAATTACATAAATTAAGAAAAATAATATGAAATAATATAATATTAATAAATGTGCCAAACGTATGGATTCTGTGAATACATTTTGTGGTTTAGATCCAAATTGAATTGATGGAAAAATTATACAAATTATTTTCAACATTCTTGCATTCACAATTCTATTTTATTAGAAGCAGTTTCACAAAACAGGAATATCTAATTCATACTTTAACAGTAGGTTAACATTAATATTTTTATTAACCCTTTAAAGCCCATTTTTTTGTTTGTTTTATTCAAATCTTTATAAAAGCACTTCCTTAATGATAAAAAAAAATATTTTACCTGTTTTATTTTTATTTCATTATTCAACATTACCTACTTTTAAAGATATATTTAATAGTCGAGAGACAACATTTAATTTAAAATTAATGATTCCATTTGGAATTTGGACTGGAAAGGGTTAATATGATGTTTTCCACTTATTAACATAAATGTTCTAATTTTTAAATTTTGATAATATACATATTTGTTATAGTTAATTAGTATATAAGATAATGATAATATTATGATGTTGTCTCATTTGATGCAAGTTTTAAAGTATGGAAACTCATCGCAAATGTTTAAAGTAACGCATTTTCCTATGTTTCTTTATATTTTCACAATGTAATTCTTAACATAAAACATAAACATCAATGCTAATTTTAGTATTATTTATATTATTTTATTAATAAAAAACAATACAACAAAAACTAAACTAAGGGGAGGCGCGAATATTAGTCGCAGTGAGCAATTTTCCAAAATGACTGCTAAAGTTTTATATATTTTAAGAAATGTTGGGAGACGTAGTAACATCAAGTTTGGAAACCACTGTTATAGTGAATGCAGACTATTTCTAAGCCTGGTTTTCATGAAAACCAATAATAATGAATAACTGTATATAGTAGTTATTATAATTGACTCAAGGTCTTAAATCCTTGATTGGTACGTAGTTTTAAATTTATTTTAACTAATTTTTAACGAATATATTATAATAATCTTTATCGTGATCTCAAATCTCAAAAGACGACAGGTTTCTTGGAAAATTATTTAAATCGTTTGCGGACACCATTTTTTGTTTTTGCGTTTGTTACGTTACATCTCAAAATAGACGTCATCTTGTGGTAATTCTCATTATGTGTCACACAAATGTCACCTCCCGTGGTGACATTTTTGCTCGTCCATTACCGGCGCGAGCTATAATTAAAAATTATGCGAAGACAGATCCATAAATTCTTCGCGTTGGGCGAATCGCGTTATAAAACAATGTAATCTTGCATTTTTATTGGTGATATTTCACCTGTACACAACACATTTTGTTAATAATATTATTTTTTTTTTTTGTGCATACCAGTTTGAAATTGAACGACCTTTGCATAAATAAATGTACATCTGCGTTTATTAAATGAAAAAAAATAAAGGAATAATAGAAAAGAAGGAACAATAATTATTGCACGTCGGTCAATTTTTTCAAAGACAAGGTTATTTTGTATACGGGCGAGATTCGTCACCTCATATTATTTATATTAATAATAATAGTAATAATAATAATAATAAAAAGAAATATAAAATAAATAAATCTTTCGAATTCCATAAATCAATTTTATTGGGAATTTTTAGAAACTCGGATTTATTACACATTTTTTGGTAATTTCCGATGAACCATAATCAAATTTTCTCCCAATTCACAAAACACAACTTAAAGTGTCACAATTCTGCTCTCTGGCGCCAAGCAACAGTATTCTTCGAGTCTTATACAACTGCTCAGACTCGCATAAATTTACCTCCAAAAATAATATATGATTATTGTTATTTGAAACGAAATGCCCATAAGTTATCCGCGATTATTATTAATTTTTTTTTTTTTTCATTTAGTTACGAAAAATTGTGACAGTGTCCATTTTCGCGCCTACTTATTAATCGAACATTTTTAACATTTCAATTCACATTTATGAATTCGTTTTATTTTTATGGCACGTTTTATTTGAAAAATTAGTGTGTTTCCAGAAAATACGTTATCCCGGATGTCCGCATTCGTACATACAAATCAGGATTTTCCTCCTATTCGCCTCAGCCTTTTTCCAATTACCAATTATCCCATTGTAATTATTTATTATTCGAAATCGCATTTCGTAAGAACTAACAATTCGAAATTCGTATATTCATTTTCATGCAACTTAATTAACTTTGTTAATTATGATCGACGTGTGTTCGAGATGTGCGAGATAAAATTTACACATTGAAAAGCATCTCGGACTTACGCAAACGAAAATTGATTTCGACGGTGCCGTTTCTTCATTTCAAATTTACGATTATTTAAATAACTATAGAAGCCAAAAAATTGTAAAATAATACAAATTTATTATACAATAAATTACAATGTGCTATTGACCCGCCTTTGTAACATATAATAGTGGAGAAATTATTTTGTAATTTGATACACAGCAATAATATACATAGTCACTTCACAACTATACATATTACGATTACTTAACCCAATGCGGACGAGCGGCGGATATTTCCGTCTAATCTTTAACGCATGAGACCTCTGACAGTTTTTTTCAGACGGTGTCGTAGAAGCTTAGACAGTAATTCTAGAGGCTTTGTATCAAAGATACTCTCCACTAAGGAAGAAGACGAGTAGATACTGGAGAGGGCCGACGAAGAAGGTGGTAGTGGAGACCAACACTGACAAATATTGATGAACGAAGTGATGCCTGAAGGGGAGAGGTTGTAGAATGTAGGAATTTTACAGTACAACTTATAGTTTCCTTTCCTCTTCAAAAAAAGATGATTGAATTCAGCCTAACTTGGTTTATTCTTATTCTTATCAAGTACCTGGCAAGTATTGTGTAATGAGCATAAAATTTGTGATAAGTCATCATACTACTTGCATTTATCATCTGCAATCGGCAAATAATATTAATAAGAAAGTAGTTTACTCATCAAATTAAGTGGCAAGTATATTTCATATTTCACAAGAGAAGTACAAAATATTAAATTCAAAATAAAGTTACTCAAGCAATCTACTTGTAACTTGAGTTACTTGGCAAACAAATTTTATATTTATGTTTGGAAATATGTATAAAATGACGTATGCTCAACAATTACAATAAAGGAGACATTATATAAAATATAGACGTTATTACTAAAACCGTTATAAAACCAAATTTGATATTTACTACAGTCGATGATTCTATTAATAACGAAGGAATGAGAAAAAAAAGCAACAAAAGTCGTGATTAATGATTATCTAATTTATCAACGTTTTATAGTAATGACCTTAACGCCATAAATTAATTACAATATAATAGCATCAAAATCTGAGGAATTCCTTTACTACTCCTCGCATTATTATAGAAAATATACAAAAAAAAATAAATAAACGATGTTTCGTTTTAAACACGCACAGCATACTTCCTTCAAATTGCATTGAAATATTGTCAAAAACGAACAGTTGAAAAATAACAAATCTTCCTTTCTAATGAGTCACTAATTAATTATACTAATCGACATTATATATCACGATCGATCATCGAACAAACGGATAAATTAAAATAAACGAAGTAATTATACAAGCACAATCTCTTTTCCCATAAAAAAAAAACGATGAAATTTTAGCCAAATTACTTGAATAGTTGAACAATTTATTTACGTAACCTTCTGCTCGAAGGCTCGAACACTTATTAGTAAACGAATTTGGATGTCATGATAACTAATAAAAACTAGGAAAACGGATTGTCGAAATAAAAAACAAAAAGAGATAATTTTAGTCGTTTAGCTGTTTCGTGATTCATCAGTTTTTGTTGGGTTAGTATGATAATTTATTGAACAATTATAATAATACATTCATTATAATTTATAAATGATGACTGTTCTCATTGTTATTTTTATGTATTTATATTATGGAAAATACAGATTTGATATACGAGTTTTGGTTAGCATAAATTTCTTTTCATTTCTCTACATTTTGTGAAAATATTGAACTAAATTTATCAAAGTAATCGTCGAATGTATTCAATTTTGTTTGTTACTAGTTGTCAACTTTTAACGTCAAGGCTTCTTGATTTCACTATCTGCAGAAAAATACCGTTTTTCTATATTGGTCATATCTGAATGGAACTAAACAACATTAATTGATTAAATATATATGTTCTGGTTATTTAAGTTTTTCTATTTGAAATTATGAAGTAATTTAAAAATATCGTTATTTTGTATACGTCTCTTATTTCCAACTTCTGATTTCACTTTCATCAGGATAATGCAATGGAACTTTGGCTCTCAAACCGATTATAAATTGAAAATATGAACTGCTCAGTTCTCGAACATAAATGAATACTGAAAAGTGTCTCATTATTCGTACATCATTACAAACCAAAAAAAAAACCTATATTCTCGAACTTAAGCCCAAAACAACAATGGTCTCCGTTGCCAAATATTAATAAAAAATAAAGATATATTAAAAACAAACAAAAACGCGTATCTGTTTTTTAACATAAATCAATAACAAGAATATACAAATTCAGAAAAACGTCGATTATCCGGGTCTCAATTTAACGTGATTCGGATTAACCGTAAGCGCAATCGTCTTAGTTTTTTTCTTTCAAAATATAAACGACGGAATTGTTTGTATTAACCGTGTTTTTCCCGAATTAACACGGATAATCAGCGTTTTGCTGTATGTATAAATAAGTAGGTGTTATATAAAAAATAGATGAAAACGTTTTTAAAATCTTATAAGATAAAATACATTGATGAACTCAATTATTACTAATAAGTATGATAATTGCGTAACTATTATGAGAATATAATATTAATATATGTAATATTAAAAAAAACTCAATTGCGAATACAATTTCGAAATTACGCAATGCAAAGTAAAAACGCGTCAAATGTAATTAGAATCTCGACGTGATTTGTCATTGTCATGTCTTAGTGACCCGATGAGGACCCGCTTTTTGCGTGACCTTAGACCTCGGGGGTTCGATTCTGATTCGCTTCGAGATGTACCCGGATTTCGGCGCGCCTTTGCGATTACGAAAACAAATACGAGACGAGAAGGAAAAAAAAATAAATAAAAACAACAACAACAACAAAAAGAAGCGCCGGAGAACTAGTTTTGTCTCGGTGCGCTTCAAAAAGAAAAGCATCTCTAATTAACTCTAATTCATATAACAATATCTTATATAATCCACTCATTTCTCTCAGATGTAACCAATGTAACCAAATTAAAAGGTACAATTAGTTATGCAACTCATTCAAATCGACTATTCCTTTTATATTGAGCACACTAGGAAGTTTCTAATGTACGAACGTGATCTATAGCATTATTTTCGAAACTGTTGTCCATAAATATTTCTACGAAGTGTTAATTCATTAATATTCATAAATCAATAAATAATTGTTTGAATTCTTTCATAAATCAAGCTTTTCTTTTGGAATTATTTACCAGTTTCTCATGATCTATGTAAAATTTCACTCACCTTATTCGTTTTTCAGATATCAATGATATGTTTTTTTTCCATATTGAAATATAATATTTTACAAATAAATTAAAATCCATTACAATTCAATAGTTCAAATTTATTAATTTATAAAATTTCGATGTTTTTAATTAATGCAAGTTTCAAAGCTTAACGAAACTAATGATAGCTTGCCTATGGATGTCATCAATTGTATAGAACCATTGAGATCCCAAAGTTGAACCCAAAATTAATTATTTTCAAAATATTATTTCTCATAAATTAAGTAACAATTAATCAATTAAATATAAGTTTCTTGTTTGATTGTATGAATGAAACTTAAATAAATTAACACATATGGAACATATTGTTGTAGAAAAATATACAATTTGGATAAATATCATATAGATTTTTTTTAATAAATCTATGAATTATAATTAATTCGAGATTCATTAATACGAATCGGTAAAACAACAAAATCGTGTTTTACTATTAGCAGCAAT
>NW_017099574.1:34660-61621 GCF_001412225.1 Nicrophorus vespilloides
TTGATGAATTTACAAATTTCTATATTTAAATATCAATGGCTGAATGAATAATTCGCTTATGAAAGCGGATATTGCTATTCAGAAACGATGTGTGTATCTATTATTTAAGTAACAAACAAAATTCCATAAAAAAAAATTAGAAAATACATTTTCAAACTCATTATTCATAGAATTTTTATTGTTTATTGCATTAATAAAATACAATTAATAACTAGAAAAATAGGATTTACTAAACAAAACTACATCTAATTAGAAGAAAATGATTCAAACTTTGCATGTACAAAATTTAAAAAACAGGTTCAATCAATGAAGTTTAAAACTATTGAAATTGAAACAACACTAGAAATTTCTTTAATTTTAATATTAAGAATTTTTTTTATAAACTTTTGTGCAGATAAAAATAGACATAAAGTTTAAATAAAACAATCACTAAATAATCCATAATTGAAATGAACAACCAAATTTTCAAAACAGATTCTTTTTTATAGTGATTGATTTTTGTTTTCCTAATAATTAATAGTGATTTAAAGACTTAACATGGTTTGTCCATGAGAATTTATGGTTCTCACTTTGTACTACAAAGAATACAATTCTAGTGTCTCAAATAAATTGCTTCTGTCTTACTGTTTTCTTGAAGCAATTGAAGTTCATTCACTTTCAAGATTCTACTCACTAAAGTATAAATATCATTCATAATAACGTGTAAATATATAATTTACAATTAACCTTAATAGTTTTACCTTGAAAGAAACAAAACAAAAACACAAAAGTAGTTAAAACATAAAATTAACAACAAATTAGTTTAGTTCGAAAAAAAAGTTAAAAAATAATGTTTTCTTGAATAATTGTTATATAAGTTTATCCATTTCAATAAGAATCGTTTATTCCAATTTAAGAGTGAATTTCCACGATTAATATGAGTTTGTTCGGAAAGTCATTACGTTATACTAAGTATAAGAACGACTGAACACATTGCCAAAACTACTTTGCAAAATTTCTGACAAATTTGGATGTTCACAACGTTCTGGAAGACATTTATGAGTGAATTTTTCTGAGGATGTTCGGAAAGTAATTTCATTTCTTACAATTTCTATGTTCACTACGTTCATTTGAAGTTAATAAAGACAAAATAAAGGTATATTTTTTCTTGATTTAATTTTATTAGTATTTCTTCTCAATTCAAGGCACAGTTCTAATAGCGTTTTGATTTTTTTGAGTGAATTATTTAATTCAAACTAATTTGTATGGATTTTCACTTAAGAGATAAATTTATCATTTTTACATATTTAATGTATTGTTATTAATCACTAATATTGTAATTATTATTAAAATTAAAAAGAAGTTAATCAAACCTTTAAGAAACAAAAAAAAATAGCGTCAAGGTTCCATAATTAACAAAATAAATTGAAAGAGACAACTGACTGATTGATTCACCAAATCAATAACCCTGCAGCTTTTGAAACGATCATAGAATAATAATGATCAGAAGGATGTTCAAATAATCCTCAACCTTGAGCGTTGAGACGATGAGTTTGCACCAGATGATGTTCATCTTCGTCATGCAACTAAGATTATCTGTGCGTAAGGTAAATGAACGTAAATAGTAGAAATCGACCCTATTTTTTTTTTTTGTTATTTCTTCACAGCATCCATAAATCCATAATGCATGCACGAGATAATCGCTCGATTTTCATACAATAAGGCATACAATTTGCCTCATGACAAATATTAGTCTCCTTTGCACCTGCGTGGTGTAACATTTCAACCAGTTGAAATGTCAATCATTATTTTATTCACATTGCCTCTCTTTTTTTCTATATATATATATACATGTTTAATATTATATACGATATCACAAGGATCTCGCATTACAATAAAGAGAAGCGTCGCAACTGGAAAGGTTGGAGTACTCACAATGTAAACTTCTAAATTCAAACACGAAATTGAAAGTCATCTTCAATCTTTGTTATTTTTGTTGTTGTTGTTGTTGCTTGTTTCTCATTTAGTTTCAACCTCCTCTGAAAACTCAATGTATTCTCCATTCACTTTTCTCGCCACATAATTTCTATTTGATGGATGAACGCAGAAAAACCTATGAAAGGTTATGTATCGTTTATTTAGAAGAAGATGTAAAAAAAATCGCTAATTTCGTAGACGTAAAAAAGCAAATACAAAATCGTATCGTATATAAGAATAGATTCTGCTGGACTCGCTAACGATTATGTAAACTTCTTGAAGATCTATGCAATTTCGGAAATATTTGTTTGCTGTTTTCATTTTTGCAACGAAAACAACGTAACAATACAAATCGAAGGATATTTGGGTGCGACAATGAAGTCAAATATTTTCGTAATGGTTTTTGTAAAAAATATTATATAAACTTAATTTTCTGATATACAAAGTGTCTTTTAAGTGTACAGTTTTTAGAAGAAGAAATATGAAGCAACTTTTTCCAAACTAATATTTTATTACAAAGACTAAAAGAAATTTATGAAGTGTTGAACTTTTTTGTAGTCCGAAATGAGTGAATTTACTGGTGAAGTTACATTTGTAATTAATACGTCGTTCTTCTCTTCATCATTTCCATTCGCCAAATGGTATATGCCAAAATAATTAATCGAAAGAGATGCTCCTCGTTCCTCGTCCGAAGTAAATGTTAAGGTCGCAACAGTTTTGTCTGTCTCTTCAAGAGTGTGTGCTCTTTTTACGCGTTCCGCCGTGCCTCGCCTTAAAAAAAAAATAATATGAAACAAAAAAAAAACATCTACGGATTCGGATGAGAAGAGTCTTCTTCGTGTGAGCAGTTTTGGAAGGACAACATTCAATTCTTCGGACACGAATTCAAAAAGAACCTTGAACCTTCTTGAAAATGTCAATCGGATGTTGCGCGAAAAAATTGATGGGATCAGACGACATTTATGACCCGTTTTTACGAAACTAGGAAATATATATATATATATATAAATCAATTACCCAACGTTTCCACGTGGGCATCTTTCATTTGCATTTTATTTATTTATAGAACAGATATGCTTAGATTGTTAGGATTTTTTTTTCGTCTCACATTTTATTGATTCTTCCTCATATTTCTTCACAAGCTACAACCGAAAATTTGTTTGTTATTACCGAATTGAACTTGATCCGATCTGATACGGAGATGGCCATTCCGAAACAAATGTTTTTGTAAACATGACATTTAAATGGAATTAACGACTGGTAAATGTATAATTAAAGCGTGATTCGATCAATTTTAATTGAAGGATCTGAAGCAAATCTTACAGCAGATCTTGAATTTTAATAAAAAAAATCATTTTCAAGTTCAAGTCTATAACTTTGATTGCAGTAGGAAATCAAGCGGTCATTGGAATGAGTCATCGCAGGTGGAGGTATTATATAAATTCCTGTATGATAACTGACTTAATGTCAAATTGAATTGTAAATTTATGGAAGGTAATATTCAAATTTTCGTTTCAGTTCGTTCGGGATACAAGTTTTATGGCCTGTGCATCTTTAAGTTCAAAAATTACAACGCACACTATAAATAGAATGCATGCAAAAACTACATTATTAAAATTATAACAATATTCAACTTTTTTTCCACTCAGAATCTACGTATTTTATAGCCAATTTTTATCGAGAATTCAGTTTGATTTTTAGATGCAGGCAATAAGAATGTAATATACGTATTTTATTGCTCGGAATTTTAGGATTTTAATAAAATTATAATACCCATTTTTTTTCTCATTCTCATTTTATTATGTAGTCATTTTCACTAGGATTCATATTGGAAATTTTTATTATTTTATTGATACTTTGTCATACGCAATTATAAATGTTGATGTATGTAAATAAGAATGGAAAATTTGTGGATGTTAATTTTAATTTCATCGTAAATATTTTTTATTTTCTTAACTGAAAAATCTTGTGTTAATATTTTTATAAATTAACAGAAGAATAAATTCTAATTTTTATACAGTTTCTACAATGTTTCAATTTTTTTATTATTAGATAAATTTTAAAGCAAATTAAACATTTACATATTCGATAGAAAAGGAATAAAAATTTGGAGATTTTTGAAAAATACAAGAAAAAAGAGAAAAGTTTGGGAATCTGAATTTACAAATAATATTCTACCTCTGATATGATTTTTAGTAAATTTTAGAGAGAGATAATGTTGTGAAGTAACTTATTTATACAGTCTAAAAATTAAGTAGATTTTGTACAATCAATTATTTCATCAGTGAAATCTCCAAAGTGAAATATAGTCAAATTATAATTACACTTATTAATATTTTTTTGACTGATGATTGATAATTTGCAATTATAAATCATCATTCTTGCTTAACATATAGATTTAAGGTCGTTATTATATAAAAGTGATGGTAATAATTGTTTATATAATAAATGTGAACCATGACTTTGCTGTTCACCCTACATATCCAATCAGAAGGTTCTTCGATTTCGTTGGAATTTGAGAACAATGGATATGCAATTTGGATGGTGACGATTCCTTAAATAATAACGTCTGCAAGATCTAGGATCATCCTGAATATCCTTCGTGAATGCCGCCAGCAAAAACACGAACGAAACGAAAGGATGCGGTCGTGCACTTTGTTTTTGATTGTTTCTCATAATGTTTAACGAATAACTTATTATTAATAACACAATGCTTAACATACATAAAATAATTGGAATTTTAGGACGTGCCAATCTCGTAATCAATTAATTGATAATCGATATACGTGCATATGCATATAGAATTTTAATTCATAAATATCTAATTAAAATTATCTTGATCGAATATACAATTAATAAATTGTTAATTAAAGATAGAATATTATTAATTTATAATAAAACTATACACAAGAAAAAAACCAACGGTTATTTATAATTATATATTCGTAAAAAGTCGATTGTTTAACATACTCAAAGTTTTATTAAATCTATTGGGAAATATATATTTTTTTAATCTTATTCTCAATTTCTTACATACAAGCTAATAAATAGAATGTGTTTTGGCCATAAATATGTGTAAAACTAAACCCAAAAAAAATATATTTTTATAATAATAGAGAAGTATAAATTATAATTGTATTGATGATCTCATTATGATGAGACTTGTTATAATTTAATAAAGGAACTAGAATTATCTACAACAGCGGTTTTCAACGACCCAGTATTAAGTCTCGTTAATTTATAAATGGGTCGCGAAATGACATCAAAGCGTCAAAAAAAAAATTATAAATATTTGAATCGAAGTACAATTAAGGGTCGTTATGCTGATCCTATTAACCTCCTGACGGTCTTTGCATTACAGTGAATATCTTTTAGTGTCGTCAAATTTGGTTTCAGAGAACGTCATGGTACCATGGATCAGAAATCTCGAGAAGAAGAAGGTACTGTTCGGCAGATTTCCTTGACTTTTCACAATCATTTGAGACAATCACAATCATAGGTGCTCTATAAGATTATGATTCATCTTCCGAATCTTTACTACAAAATTTTGAAATCTTCGATAGACGTCTTACTTGGAACCAAAAGGAAACAACTCGGTTAAGACAAATGACCAATTCTTCTTAGTTCTCCACCAATGATTGTATTCAACAATCCACTTCGTCAAAGAAAAGATTGCAAAAGCCAGCACCAGATATCGTATTCAGGATCAACTGGTTGAGGAACCCAGATAACTATCTACGGAGAAACCTTCCCAGTAGTTTCTAATTCCTATGCAAGGAGACAAATAGTGGATCGCTTTCTGTGAGAGTGCATTTTTATTCTCACTGTATTTTCCTTCATTTTGTAGTTAGACCTAAAGATTATTATTATTATTTTCATAGATTAAAAAAAGTATAACATATTTATTTGAATTTTCGAGATTTTTTTTTCATTCAAACTTAATTAACTATTCAATGATAATTTTCATTAAACGAGTGGACTATTCTATAGAAGTTAGGGATAAGTTTTAGTGAAAGGATCGACATTTATATTATATTCTTACTTGAAAAGCAAGAAATAGCAGCTAGTGATTTCACCAATGAAAAAGTTATTTCATTACACATTTTTTTCATCAAAAAGAATAAAAATACAGCCATATCTTGTTTAACGTTACCTCTAATAACGAAAAAATAATATTTCGATATTAAAAAAAAGTCCCTGTCAACAAAAATTACATTGAAAACGTTTTAGTGAAATTTTAGTGAATATAAATTTTTAGGAGTTCTTATAGTAATTTGCTAAATGAAAAAGAATAAAAAGTCAAACAATTAGAATTGATATCTCTGAAATCGATTTTATACCAGTGAAGATAGATTTTATAATAGTTTCCAATAAAAAAAAGTTTATTATAAATAATAAGTCTTATTAAACTCTGGAATGCACAATTGACTTAACTGGAAAAATACGTAAAGCGATTTCATATATATATATATGCAAATGGGACGTAACTTTCAATTACATCTCTCGTCTTGTCTGGTGGCGATTCGAAATTTTCGCAGTTCATGCAATGAGAAACGGATTGCAGTTTTTTTTTCTTTCTTTCTTTTTTGAGGTGAGCGTCGCGTGGGACTTTTGTTATTTCGTTTGTTAATAGAGAGAATTCAGTTCCAGGATCGATGAGTAATCGAACAGAACAGAGTTGCCCAACGTTCGCCACTTTTCTAGGAGAGACAACACGGATCGACCGACCTTCATTAGGCAATAATGGTATACATAATAATATAAATATAAAAAAAATCCGACTCGCAAAGACACACATTCAACAATCGTAATAATAATAATCATTATAAATGAATCGTGATCATAGAAAGAACACGGACACTTTCCAAAGAAACTAGAAAAGATTGATCTCCATCCGAGAGATTTACAACAAACAAAAAAAATATCCTCTCTAATCTCAAGAGGTGGGCGCCAAAAGAGAAGAAATTGTAATTGTTATGATAAGTTTCTAAAAAAAAAAAAATAATATATTATTTCGCAACGACCGAACTAGAAACACCGCCTCTTCAACATAGAAATAGTTTTCGTTACAAATTGAAATCCATTGAACAAAACTAATATAAAGAATAGATATTTTGGTTTGGTTTTGTTCTTGTTTCGT
Organism: Nicrophorus vespilloides; assembly: GCF_001412225.1. Taxonomy (NCBI): domain Eukaryota; kingdom Metazoa; phylum Arthropoda; class Insecta; order Coleoptera; family Silphidae; genus Nicrophorus; species Nicrophorus vespilloides. Next base: position 41,757 of record NW_017099574.1, read on the forward strand.
TTTGCAAGGATTTTGGAATAAAAAAAAATAAGATCAGGCATCGCGTGTCTCGGTTCTCTTAGCTTTCCTAATGCTCTCGCTTCAAATTCATCTTTCACACGAGATTAGGATATATCCCCAGTGCTGTTGTTGTTGTTGTTACGTGTACTCGATTAGAGAAGATTTTCTCGGATCCGGGCACTCTATTAATTACTGGTGCCTCCTCGCTTTTGCAATCGATGCGCGCCGTTGTTTGTTCTTTCTTGTTGTTTGTTTGTTGTTGTTGTCGGCGTCGGGAGTCGATGGTGCTTTTTAAGAAGGAGAAGAAACACCGACGAAGAACTGCCTTCGGGCGGTTTCCGTTGCGAAAGATGCGTTTTCTATGGAATCTTAATTATATCAAAACGTCTGCTCATTTCACACTCAGCGCCGTTACGAAAACGTTTATTACATTGCATGCTTGATTTCACGACAAAAATAAATTAAAAAATATAAATGAAAAATATCAATATATAAGTAAATATATATATATATAGAAATAAATATTTAAAAATAAATAAATGAAATTGGACGTAGAAGCAGAAATTATGAATATTGAATGATTAAATCCTGGTTAATTTATTGCCCGGATCGGCAATGCCGAAAACCGCCGGCCGTTCCATATGGAAATCTCCTCGAATACATATACATAATTTACACGCACGCATCGCCTTTTATTATGCTTTACATAAGATTTATATTAGCGTTTAATAAATTAGAAAATTATAGGTTTTTGATATCCGATATTATGACGGATGGATTATTGCACTTTCCAATTTGATTAGTCTCTCTCCCATCAAATATTTCCCCCCCAAAAAACCATCCTTTTTTGTATGTAAGACGCACCTTTCATATAAACTGTGTAATTCCAGGTTCTGATCCATGATATTATTGTTTTCTTTTACATAACATGTTAATGACTTTATTGCAAATGTTAAATATTCTTGATTTAAGTTACTGTCCCAACAAATAAGAGTCTAACCTAACCTTTTTTTTAAAGTGAATAGGATTTTCAGTTTTTCACGTTTTTTTCTTAATCACACGAAAATTACGTAACTTTTGCTGCACTTAATGTTCGTTACGTAACAACGATTTTTGCGTTTTTTTTCAGTCCTTCATCAACGTCTCGATAACTCTTTAAGATTACATCGACCATTCAATTGAAAGTTGAATGTCTCACCTTTCCAACGAGCCTACTGGAATCTTCGTGCTGTTTCCGACCTGCTACGAGGTGTAGAAATTGGAACAAAGTGAATAGGATTCTCTTAAAAATATTTACATGAGTTTTTCGTGAATTTCATATAACATATCCAGATATTTTGTAACCTAACCCAACTTAACCTAAATAATAATTGAATAAGGAAGGAAAGAGTGTTATCTCTTAATGATTCTAGTGCTTTTTCTTCAATAGTTTTCAATTATAAAAGTAATAAAGAAATGATTGAAGAAATTTTATGAATGTTTTATGCAACATTCATAAATTTTATTTATCGATAAAGTAATACGTCTTTAAAATAAACGTACAATTTCGAGCCAAATACTTGACGTTTACTTGTACAATTACAATATACTTGATAAATTACTTATGAAGTAAACACTTTTTAAATTACATTGAATCTTAAAGTGCAAATCTTTATTTTTATAACCTTCATAGGAGTCAAACCAAAAACATCCAATACCAATTTCAATCGTGTGACTGATCACCAATACGAATAGATGCAATACCAAATAAAACCGTGCGACCGCTACCGAACATAGGTTTTCCTGCAACGCGAATTCATCCTCACTTAACTACTGTTAAAATTACAATAAGAAAAGAATTGTTCTAACCGCAAGCACTACTACGTGCTGCATTCCAATTTACTCTAGCCTTATTCAGAAACATGAGTCTTTGACAAACAACTATTTTCCTATAAAAATACCGACAGATTCTCATCGTCGTTGTAATTCCATCTGTTAAGAGGATTTTGTTACAATTGATTTATCCTTTTCTAAATATTTTTATTTACAATTTTTATTCACCTCATTTGAGCTAAAGACTGCTCTTTATTTCTCTAAATTTAGTGAAACCGCACTGATCGAAACCGTACTATAAGAGCTGTCGCTGTATTTTCTTTAATAAATATGTTATTAAATTTAATCTACTCGTCTATTCTAACATTCATAATTTAATTTTTTCTATCAAACAAAACTTGTAGATTTTATCTGTTCAATAAATTATGTCAATTCACTTTCATAAATTTTAATAGATTCTACATTTTATTCTGAAAATCTCTATAATATTATAACTATTTTTGAAGTTACTCACATAGTTTTACCACTTGTTTCATATTTAATGTAATTACACACAAAAAAAATATGTAGTTGCTAACAATGGAAATGACAGGAATCTATCATTATTAATGGTATATTAAACTAAGACATTCCTTTTATCGTCACAAAGATTGTAAATTTTGAACTTGAACCTTGACCAACACCAGAGTTATAACTGTATTTACATCGTCTGCAAAATGAACACATGTTTTTTTCTGTATTTTATTATACACGAAGGACGTTATGTAAACTAGTCATAAAGTTTAGAATATTTAACTCGTCCAAATCTACAATTGTTAATAACAACAATATTTAATAAGTCTGTTTATTGCAATCATTAAAATACTTTAAGTGAATTTAAGCAATTAAATGTTTCTTCTAAAATTTTCCAAATGTGAAATTTCACTTAAATTCAATACAAAGCTGATTAATTAAAGCTGAACATTAAAAAGAGATTGCAAAAAAAATAATGAATAAATATAGTTTATATCAAAATTAAAGTTAATGAACGTATAGGAAGAAATGCTTTAATTCAAATCCTAAATATTCATCTTTATGATAATCTTTTGGAAAGAGTACAAATTTATCACCTTCAAATCTTAATAATCTTTCAAATATGAAACATTTAAACATTACTTTATACAAATTATCGACTTATTGTGATTATACAAATTAGTTAAGATTGAAAAAAAAATATGTTGTTGAAGTTAAAATCGTATGGGTATTATGTAGTTATTGTTCGATAACAAAATTATATAATTTGAAAAGTAGCAATATGTAATTACAGTGTTTAGGTTTTTCTGCGTATGATAAAAAAACATTGGTGGGCCTTGACATATGAGACTTAAAGCATTTGCAATTATATTTTAATGATTCCAATAAACAATACCATTTCGTGATTATAACTATCACCAATTCTGCGAAAATAGCAATGATAGATAATAAAAATTTTCCTACACGCTTTTAATTTTGTCTCAAACATAATTCCAGTCATATTTCCAACCATTTTTTCTACTTATCTCAATAATACAGCAATTCTTTGCATAATGCTGTTTCAATCAGTTTGGTTTTTTTTTATAACCAATTTTAAAATGAGAAAATTAAAAACTGAATTCCTAAAATTGATCGTTTTCTTCTCTTTCTGTATCCGAGATACTAGCGGATCTACCGATCTACAAATCTACAAATTCTAAATTTTCTAAATTTAAAGTGCAGTAATAGCTTGCATAGTGCGGTTTGAAAATTTCATGTCATGTATACGAATTGACAATTTTAAGATTTGATACTTATATATCAACAATTTTTTTTTAACTTTATGTCAGACAAATATTAATTAATTAATCTTGTTTCGAATGATATAAAATATAGATAAATGTTACAAAATGTAATAAAATCAGCCAGTAATATAATAAATTGTGAGCCTTTTTTGTAGAACGTTGACAAATCAAATTCATATTTGACATCTGTTAATCTTGCAATTAGTAAATATGGAATGCTATAAAAAATAACACATTATAAAATGAGTAAAGTTTAGCAGTTTGAGAAAATATAATGTAATTGTATTGTAACAAATTATCATGTTTTAAAATATATTTTTTTTATATTTTCATTATGTGTTCATTAACTTTTTATTTTTCACTAAAGTGCGAGTTAGTAATAGTTTTTAGATCTTTTTCATCAAAACTTAAGTGCTTATCATATAATATTTTCATTGATAATCATTTCAGAAACATTTCTTGTTCTTAAATATTTTTCTAATATACATTTGAGATCAGTTTTATTGCACAAAATGTTTCGTCCAAATGTAATTACTTTCTTAAAAAAATATTATCCTTACCTATGTTAATTTATTTGTTATTTGATTATTTCGCAATATATTTAACTTGTTTTCAGTAAACTTAATTGACTATAACAGTGATTCTCAAACATTTTGGTCTACGACCCACTTTTGGACATAAAAGAAGAATTAGATAATTAGAGAAGACATCGAAATTATTTTCATATAATTATATTAACATTTAATTGCTTAATTTAAAATTTATATTTTCATTTATAAAGAGAAACTCGGTCTATCTATCAATCTACGTTGCGTCTTTGTGCAGTTAATTTTTTTCAGCCGCTTTTTTTCGCTGTTGTTGCATCTTTTCTCATCGAAAGTGTTGATGTACGTGTTTACCTTGTTGCAGCTAAATTACTATTTAAGTCTCCTATAATGTGAACGTGCAATGTTTTCATTTTACGTCAGTAAAACGTTTTTATTTCAATTAAAATAATTCAATTAGACTCTATAGGATTTGTCCCTAATAAGCGGATATCCCCATTGTCCCAATTAAGCGAAATCGACTGTAATTAGTTAATGAATTAATTTTCATATTATACAATAACTATTCGTTTATATTATTTTATTACAAAGACAATTTTTTTTATTTCTTTAAAGTAATTCAAGTACATTTTTCATTAAATTCGTTAACTTCCTTGATAAATTATGGGAATTATTATAGAAGACAAATAATAAGAAATTCTCAGCATGTTCACCGCATGATTTTTATCATCGGAACATAGCTCTGCTTTATATAAGTTGCACGTCTTCGGCAGATCTTTCGGGTATTTTGAAGATTTGAAGATCTCTCATTATATTCAAACATTACTCACTGTTTCCTACTTTCTGTAACGTACAATGACTTATTACGGAAATCTTAATGTAAAAAAAAAACTTTTTTTTTCTGTAACTGATTTAGATTCTAGTACTAACATAGTTAACATCATAAAATATTACCAAATTCAATTGAAGCATTGATTATCTGAGCATTTATTATCGAAATTAAAGTTTATACGTGTGACATTACTTTTGTGATTGCTTAAACGTTGGCAATTTCGATATGTAGTTGTGCAAGTTTCTTTACTCAATCTCAGTGATTCTCAAAGTGGGGGTCGCGAATCAAAAAGTTTGAGAATCTCTGCTCTATAGTTTTTCATTTTCAAGTTTAATTATCAAAACTTATTTTAACAGAATTTAAACTTCAAATTTTACATTTACATAATCCATAGTTTTATTAATTTACTTCAAAATTGTAAATAATGGAAAAGAAAGAAAATTTTAACAATTTTTTGTTTTCAGCTGATCTCAAAATTGTACATTAAATATAGAAAATACGATTCTATGTAAGATATTTAACAAGGCATTTTATAATTAAATTATTTAATGAACAATTATTAGCATATTTTTTTTTTTACTTTAATACGAAATAGAACAATAAATTTTTTTTATAAAAACTTCACTTACTTTTATGTGCATTAAAATAATTTACCATGTTTTTTTTATCATTTTTTTTTTTTAACTTTTTTTATGTTTGATTAAATTTTATGTTATGTTGAATTACATAAATTGCAAAATCGCGAGAAGATTTGTTAAAAAAAAATTACTAATTAATTGTTACTTTTATATTATTATTATATTTTTTTATTAATTAATACGTAGAAATTGAAGATTCAAATTTTATAACATAATCAATTAAATTTGTTTGAATCAGTCAATTGTTTTAACTTTCTTAATTGATATCCAAGCCACAGGCGATATGATAAATAAGGAAATAAAAGATCGAAACGGTGAAAGAAAATTTTAACGCTCGATAAATTAGCCTCAGGTATTTTTAGACAAAAACATGTATTTATTTCCGGTCCAATCACCAAATCTAATTTGGTAAAGCAATAAAATAACATTACATAATTTACAAAAGATACATAAATCATCGTAACGATTGTTACTTTCTTAATTAATATTAAAAACAGTGTATCTTTTTGTTTTTTTTTTAATGAACAAGGAAATAGAAGATGTAAACGGTCAAGGAAATTCTTGACACGATAAATTTGCCTCAGGTATTTTCACCGAAACACTTCCTCGGATCCTCTGAATAAATCAAACCAAAGATTTCTTCCACATCGAGAAACAATAAATTCGATGGCATTGCATAATCCACTAAACACACTCAAATCTTCTAATTTGAAGGACGAAACTCTTGAACGCATATGTCGACAGCCGAAGAAGAAAAAAAATCGAAATGTACATAAACGATTTTGTTATAGTAAAAAAAAAAAAGTGAATGCGCGCATTAATTAGATTGATTTACATTATAGGTTTATATTTAATTGGGTTAAAATGATCCCATTGATATTTAATTTGAATTATGTATGAGAAACGTTTTCTGTTTTCTTTTTTTGAATCGAATCTATACTATTTCATTAATAAAAACGAAAAGTGCACCATCATTGGAGAAAAATTAAATGTGTGCATGACCTTTGCTTCCCTTCTCGTCTAATCCTTTTTTATTTTATTCTATCTATTTTCGAATTAATATCGTAAGTTTGAATACTTTTAGAAAGCTTTAACTGCTATTACGAGATGCAATGTACTTTTGGTTTTTGTTCGTGTAATTCGGTGGACGCGATGATTTCTTTTGGAAGATTAATTTTAAATGCAGACACGTTCGATTTTAATGCCAATTAGTCACACGCTCAAACGCAAAGCTAATTAATTAACGTTTCTTGCGGGCACGGATTCTTTTTTTTTTGTTTGTTTGTTTGATGTTGTTGCTGCGTTTTGTTCGTTCTTAGCTTTCCGGCTAATCTCCCAACCAGCAGCAAGCAACACATGTACACATTGTTATTTATATCCGGATACGATCGGCCTTCACTAAGATCTGAAAGGCAATTACTACTCTTCTCATACTCCTCGTATCTTCGGTTCGGGCCTCATCATCATCATCATCATAGGTCAAGCAACGTTCCTCCTAAGGTTACTACCACCTCATAACCGAATTTGCGACTCCTTTATTATTACTCGAAGAAGAAAGAAAAAAAAAACGTACGTGTAATTTATTTCTCTCCTTACATCTCTCTCACGCGTCGCTAATATCTTCATAACATTGGCGATATTTCATCTGCCGTTTTGTTTATACAAAATTAAAATATTTGTAATTCTCTATGTAAGGTCACACATCACAGTATGTGTTTATTTTATTTTTTTTCTTTCCTCCTTCATTTTGTTGATCGATGCGTGCGTTGTACACTCTCATGAATTATGCATTACTATTTATCGTTTTTTCGACGAGTTTTTGCGGTTTTCGTGGATCTTATTTAATGTCCGAGGAAATTGGAACCGTTAAATTCCAGCGAACAAAATAAAATAAGATTTCGCGCATCATAACTCTGCTCTACGATGGAAAAAGAGAACCTTATGGATTTCCAGAAGTAACGTTCCGTAAAGTCGACGTCTGTAGTCGCGAAACAAAGTTATGGTCATGTGGGCTGTGAACAGGATGTTCGCTACTTTGGCTATTTTCGTAATAAATAAGTAAAAGAAAAAAAAAACAATCAAAAGTGTGTGAGAGAGAGAGAGAGAAGGAGGTGTAGGAAATTCCATATGCAACGCGCGACAAATAAATTACGTTCGTTAAAAGTAAATACATCTGGGTATAAATTTAACAATGCTCAACTTAAAATATATATATAAATAAATGTGGAGAGAAAAAAGAGAAGGAAAAACGTATATTTAGGTGAGGATAAATCATGGAGAAAGAGAGATGATACATTCTCATTGGAACCTCTGACTCACGGAATAGACACGTTCGTTTCCATTTTCCAACTCGGATCCCGTTCCAATTTTGCAATTAATAAAATACCAGCATCGATTCACGAGTTAATTGATTTTCTTGATTCATCAGAAATTTATTTCTAATAATTTGAATTGCTTATTTAAGCATTATCACTATTACTTAAGCAATAGTTATTATTCTGTAAGAACACACAAAAAGATTCACGGATTTTATTTTTGAATAGAAAATTGGTAATGTTATTAGTTCGTTGTAAAAAAAATAATGTTTCAATCAAGTTGAATCTTGTAGGAAACGTTATTTTTTCTTCGTTCTTTATGTATTATAAGTGAATTATTGTCCAGTTTCCTTCATTTCAGTTCTACGATCATTATTTTGCCTCAAATATGTGAACTGCAAAATGTTACCTATTTGAAATTGACTTTTACCAATTACACGTTCTTCTTCCATACAACATTTATAATAATCGAAATATTAACAGAAGGCACATATGAAATATTTTCATTTCTAAGCTGGTAATAAGTAAATAGATGTAAAATATTAACGTGCAAAGGAAAATAGAACCTAATATCGATTTTATTTGATCATTATTAAACAGGTTTTCATGCAATTTGTTCCGAATGTAAAACTCAATAAGAAAATCCACTATCTGCAAATAATGGACATGGTATTAGCAGAGATTAGTAAAGATCTGTTAAATAAATATGCAAGAAGACAGAAAACGTAAGCTAACTTGTAAATAGATATTAGACAACAATATAAAAATAAATATTAAACAAACTAAATGTAAAAATACTTTTATGTTAATTGTTATTCTCGAATAACGAGTACATACATTAATACACTGGAGTCCGATTTGTGAAAGATGAGATAACAAAACTCATCCGCAATAAGTATGTGTTCTTGAGTTTTTTTTATAAACTGGATCAATCTCAAATATATATTTTAATTTTTCTCATTATTAAGCCTAGAACTAGGGCATTTTATCTGTGTTTCTTTGATTGCTTTGTAAAATAATAAAAAAAAATGTATTATACGTGGATTTTATAATTAGCTTTCATATGTTAGACTCAATATGCAAATTCTTAAGGAAAAAAAAATGACTTTCGCGTTTTAATATTATACTTGGACTTTGTGAAAAAAAAAAAATGATTTCTAATTATAAAATTAACAATTTCGAGATTTATGAGTATTTAATTTAATTATTTACTCAAGCATTATTAAAAGATGAAAATAACTTTTAAAGTTTAATTAGAAATTTAATTTGTTATAATGTAGCTTCCATATAATGATTGTCTGAAAACATTTGTAGTTTTTGGAAAGTAGTCGAAGTTGTGGCTCAACGAATTTATAAAATGAAATTTATTAAAAGTAAAAAAATATGTTTTTTCAATGTAAGAATTATAGCAATTAAGACGAAAGTAAAAAAGATTCTGCCGAAGAAATTTTAACCCTCTATTTACCAAATGGGAACTTAACATAATTTCGATATAATGAAATCTAGCCATTGATATTATTACTAGTACAAAGTTGTTAAATTCATGCAATAGTGAACATTATGTTTACACTCCTGAAATAAATAAGAAATAAATTAGTTGAAGAATGTACATTTTTGAAATTATTCTCTGAAAAAATTAATAGTTAAACTATTTTAAACTTAAAGTATTTCATCCAGAAGCATCATTGTATAAGTTAAATCATTCTAATTCTTTGTATATTATTTTTCTTTTAAATGTGATATGACTAATTTTGTTTCATTTTATTTAAAAAAAAAACATTAATTTAAATGATATTTGCAACTAATCACCTATTTTTTTTCCTATGTATTAGCACAGTTAAACGTTCAATATGCAAAGTTCTTTGAATGAAAAAAAAAATGTTTGTGGGATGACCACAGAACGAATCATGTACCTGAATAAGGCTGAGCATTTATATTTTCTTGCTGCACGCTGCAGACCTTGCGGTTGTGCAATTTAGTTTCTTTATGTTCAGTCTATATTTAAACGAAATGTTACTGACTTTTCTACTCATTTGCATCACATTAAATGACATAATATTATGGATATACACGGTGCATGCTTTATTTATAAGGAAAATACCTTCGTAGGCAACAGAAAAAAGAATAAAAGTTTCCATTACAAATAGCAAGGACAAAACGTTAAAAATAAAATAAGCAAATTAAAGAGATTTTAGTGTAATTAAGCTAATCTAATCAAACTTTTAATTTAAATTAGCCTAAACTAACATTTTTTTCCATTAAAGCTTGATTAAAAGTGTTCATATGAATTGCACTTAGATTAGGAATGTTTAAGTAGTTAAGCTTGTAAAATACGTCAAACTATGCATTTTACATATTGCAAAATTTTCAACTTTAAGAATACTTAAAACGATCTCAAAATGATGATTATACTTTTCTTATCCAACCCGTCTTTCAAATTTTAATTTTTTGTAATTTTAATATGCTTCCATACAAATTACTAAATAAAACAATTATATTATAGCAAGTGTTGGTTATTAAAACATAAAATCAATATCTTAGAATACAAGAAAACTTAAATTAACATAATATTAACTAACAATTAAAGTTATATTTAAACAATAAAGTCCAATTAACAAACTAATTTGATAAAATTTTATGGAAAATAAAATATTATCATATAATATTACATTGACAAGAAAAGTTACTTTCATAAGAACTAATTACTATATTCTCTTTACACATGTACAATCTGAAGCTACTGAAAGCTATAGGTAACTAGTGTTTTCAATGTATGTTTTAGAGTATTAAGTAGAGACGCTGTTGTATGTAATACTTCACAAGACTAACCCAGGGTTAAGTTATACTTAGGTTAATTAAAATACTTCAAATTATACATTTTACATATTGCAAACTTTAACCGTAACCTATACAAAATTCGCAACCTTGAGAATACTCAGAACGATCTTAAAATAGTGATTAAAACAGTCTCAGACTATACTTCTTTTTTTTTTACGTGAATCACGATTCTCAAAGAAACGCAATTTGTCCATCGACTCTACTAATTCATAAACAATTGCGATCGGCGAAACACCCTCGTATCGTGGAGGTGCCATCCCCACCTCGCGTTCAGTTCAGTCCTACTTTCATAAACGTGAAGTAAACTCATATATTAAAGTACGTGTGCATTTAGAGGTGATCCATAGAAAATGTGTTCCTCGAAAGGTCGTCTGTGTTTATTGCATTAATTCTAGTTAATTTCCATCCTGGACAGGATTTATCGTAAAAACTATTAACTAAAGTTTACCCGATCCTTTTTTGGATGGAAGATTTTGTAATTTTTCGATTATTTTAATAACAATAATAGAGTTTCTTCAGACCGAAAGCAATTTGCGCAGTGCTAGAACGACGCAATTACTATATTTAATGTTAGCAATATTTGTTCATAAAATTACATTATCTGAAAAGAATGCAATAAATGTCTTCGTTGGTTATTTGATGTTCATTAAGCAATTTGAGTCGCTGACTTGCGTGGATAGGTGATAATCATACTTATCACAAAATATGAATGAATGTATTAATACATAACTATAAGAACTTAGAAAATATCAAATATCTAATATTAGAATAGAAAAAAAAAGCGCTTCTTAACTGTAAATTAAAGTTAAGCACTTTAATGCTACTTGGATGGGTGAGAAGTATAGTAGACGACTGTTGGCCGCGTGTTGTGTTACGTGAACCATGTATGTGTTTCGTCTTTTAATTTATAAAAAAGTTTTTTAATAGACAGAGTTGAATATTGTTCGAAACCGGACTAATCTAGGTATTTAAAACCTCACTATAAAAGACTTGACTGTATAAAACAGTGGTTTCCAAACTTGCTGGATTCCCCAAACATTCAGCTTTCATATGCATATATTGAAAACTCATTAAAAATATTTCATTTTGACGTAACAAAATTTTGAGTTCAATGAAATGTGAAGATACTGCTTTTTCGAACGTTATTATTTCAATTTTTCAACTTTGAACGCGTATTACATCAATATTGAGAAGAGCACAAAAATGCATCTATATTTGCTGGATTCCCCAAACATTCAGCTTTCATATGCGTATATTGGATTAATTCTATCTATTATAGTTTTCGAGTAAATCAATTATATGTGAAAACACTGCTTTTTCGAACTTTTTTTTAAATTTAAACGCGTATTACAGCAATATGGATAAGAGCACAGGAATGTATCTATACTTCATTTGTACAATTTTTTAGAAATAAATATCACAAAACTATTTTCTTCTAAAAATTATTATACTAAATTCATTAATAAATCATTTCAAATTAATGATTTAGAATAAATTAATTAAAATTGTGATTATACATTTAACATTATTTTAGCAACTTTTTAATTCCCTTACATTGTATCAATTATAAGAAAAAAATATGTTGATAGGAATTAATATTGTTTTATTACTCCTTACTTAATATAAAAACAATAAACAAAAACATTGACAATAAATTTCTTCCATAATTAAATATACAGTGGAACCTCGCTTAACGAGCAACGTTTCACATAACGAGTGACGATGAGACGAGAAATCCCGGATTGCACGCCTTCTACATCATTTTTAAAACTTGTGTACACACATATTATGTGTATTTTTGAATATGTTTCACTATACGAGTAAAAATCCGGAAATTTTGGAACGAGTTTAAAAGCGAGGAAAAATATTAAATAACGAAATCAAATTTTAAAATTTGTATTTTCCATAAATATTATTATAAAATATTGTTGTTTCTAAATATTAAATTTATGTATCATGTTCATTTTCTTCACTTTATATGAATTAAATAGAGCGCTAAATTGAATATAGAATTTTAATGTAAAATATTGTATTAAAATTGAAAACCGCAACATTCATGTCCCGTTCGTTAAATCAACGCTTCTGCATTATTTGCATATTAATAGGTTAAAAAAAAACAGAGAAGCAAGAGATTGTCTGCAAATTTCTCTTTGCGATTGAACGAAAGTTATCACCATTTCGTTTTGTTTGTGAATGAAACATTCTAAAATTATTCGAAGCATTTTTTTTGATGTGCTTATTGATTTTTTTTTTGTGTAATTTCTATTCGAAATCGCGCTAAGTAATTTGCGATTTTCCAATTTTGGAGTCGTTATCAAATCCAGTGTGATTTATTGGGAGTGTTAAAATGTGTGAAAATGGGGCGGATACGATGATGCTTTATTAGTTTTGTGTCTATGGAAATTGTAAGCTTTCAGAACCACAAAATTGTTGTTTATGATGATGATGATGCGAGTAAATGGTTGAACGGTTTAGAGGTGACTTTTTTCTCTTTCTCTACGATGAGATCCACGCTATAACGGAAATTTTAGTATGGAAGATGATGGACGTTATGAGCGTTTTTATATGAGTTGTGGAGCTTCGATCAGTTTTATTAAACCGTCAGAAATATAAACTGAACGGTATATTACATATGTTGCGAACATTTAATTATATATTTGCTTGCAAAAATAACTTATTCTTAGTGATTTGTATAAATAAAATCAACTTACGTAATACTTTTGTATATACATTCAAAATATTTTAATAAAAACACTAGTTTATAAAATGCATCATTTTTAGAATACAGTAAAACGCCGTAAAGTAAAGGTCTAGTATATCAATAGATATTAAGTTTATAATGCGATGTTTGTATTAATCGTGTTTTAATGATCTGTGCTTTAACATTACCGGATTACCACTGATAATCGGCATTCTTCTGTATACATAAATTTTATACCAATTTGACAGATGAATGACATATACGTATCAACTATTATGTAGCTACATTTGATATGTCATACAATATACAAAATGTCAATAATTTGACATTTGACGTATAACATTGACGTAAAAAATTGACACTTGATATGACATATATTAATTATCAATATTAAATGTGACAGCTTAATGACGTATCCATATGACGTGTGATATGCAATGTAAATGTTATATCATGCGTACCAAAAATTATGTAGCTACTGTCATCCGATTCCATTATAACCAGTTGGCAAGCATTGACATGTGATTTGTTATACAGTGGGACCTCGCATAACGAACATATTTATTTTTTTCAAAATGCAGGTAAACGTCGTTTTACTCGGGGGTACCGTTCCTACAAAAGCCGTCGCAAATCGAAACGGCGTAAATTGAACCCATATTTACAGTGAAGTAACTATAGGGTTTAGTTCTATATAAGTGTAAAATCAGCAATTAATAAACGTTATTTCACAGCGGCGTTAATAATTAGTTTATTAATTATGACACATACCTAATTCATTTTTATTTATCTTTGTATTCTTTTTCGACTGTTTTTGGTAGCTTTTTCTTCCGAGACATTTTTGCACAAAAAAGAATCACAAATATGTCTCAAGTTTGGACAATGACTTCTCTTCTCCTCGTTATGCGAAACATCGTTAAGCGAGTCATTTTCTCAGTTAAAAGAGATTTTCGTTAAGCGCAGTATTTTAAAGGTTAATGTCAAATTTGACAGTTTAACGACGTAACATATATTATTTAGTCATTGTCATTTTACCCCAAGGGTAACTGATGTCACATTTGACATTTATATCATATGTTAAATCGAATTACGGTGCATTAGGATGTAAAAAAATATTACACATCACAATCATATAAAACACATTAAATATCTATATATAAACCTCCTAAGAAAATATAATATAAAAATTTATAAAAAATAATCAAATAAATTTGAACAGTAATTAGCGTCATTGCCAATATACCTTTTCATTTAATGTTTCCGTTAAATAATCCGTTTGGCTCCAGGCTAAGCGCTTTCAATAATTGATAATTAGTACCTATTTTAATTACCAGCAGTAAAATGATTTAACTGTGTTACCGTCTGCCATTAATCGTTTTTATTTATCAATTAATACCGAGTTTTCAAACAGTTTTTTTATTGATTTGAAATTTTATTATCTTTGTTTAATTTTTAAATTGTTTATTAAATCCATATTTGAATGAAGAACTTCTTTTATAAATTATTTTATATTAACTAATAGCAATTTGTAATTATTGTCACTTAATTAGCTTATTAATTTAATAAGTTGTTATCAAGTAGAAATATTTTTTTTATGTCGTGTAATTTTTATTTAAAATCTGTTGAAATATTGAAACTAATTTAATAATGTAATTTTATAATTTACAATTCTTCACATTGTGCACCTGATTAACTTATGAATTTATTGAAAAAGAATGAAAATACTAACACTTATTTTTGACAACTAGAAAAAAAAAGCCATATTTGTCATATTTTTTAATTTATACGAGGGCAGTCCCAGAAGTATCCGACCTCACATAGAGATAACGGTTTTGTACCTGTGAAAAATGAATGTCATGTTTGCTCACAATCAATGAGTAAAAGTTCAAATTGCTTCCTCACTCACTGTATACAGCAGATTTAGGATTATTTTCTCTTTCCAAACTTAAAAAATTGCTCTGTTGTAAAAGATCTCTCTATAAACAGGGTATTGAAGCTATTGAACATCGCTGGGAAAAGTGTATCGGACTAAAAGAAGACTATTTTGAGATATAAAAAAAAAAATTCTATTTTTTTTTCGTATAATGGAGATATTTACAGAATTTAATCTTTTTTGGATAATTATTATTATTAATATTGTTGTGAATGAAATGGTTTATTTTTTTTCAAATTATTTTAATTTTAATTAATAATAAGAGAAAAGATTAGCAATATATTTTAAAGAATGAAATATGTTTGTTAGTACCTCTTGATATTTTCAATGTTTTATTCATCGTTTGGATTAAATGTTTAATTCACACGAATTAGTACAATTTTAATTAACTGTAATTAATAATGATAATATAAATAGATAGTAATGTTACTTTTACTTATATTTTTAACGATTTATTTATCGTTTTTATTAAGTGCATAATTGCAGGTTATTTGAAATTGAAATCAAATTATAATGGGTAAAATAAGTAAGTATTATTTATAAAATTAAAGAAAAATAGAATACAAATGATTGTAAATTGCTGAAGCAATAAAGGGAATCTCGCTAAAATCCAACGGGATTCACGTGTGGATGGATGGATGAATGATGATGATGCACGTAGATAAACCTCGTGTTTCGGTTTCCCAATCCGGTGATTAATTCACCATCAGTTCATGCTACATAGTCGTCCGACGAAACGCATACAATCTGAAGTGTATATATGTATATATAAATGAAGCCGTGTTTGCTTAAGTAGATTACCTTGGGTCCGTAGATGAGCCAAGCATTTTTTTCATTTTAAGCCAACTTACTAATTACACCTTTCAAATCCCATTTAGTGCAATAATAAAATGGTCGCCTTTTTATTTTTACCTAACGCAAACTCAAGTAGTTTCATTATTTCTCTCTCTTTTTCTCTATTAATATTATTCAATCATTGATTTATTCGCAATCCGAATTACGCAACTCGTAGCCGTTAACAATCCTCGTTGTCGTCGTTAAAAGAAAGATAATGATAATTTGGTTTCACGTTGAATTGATGAGAGGAATCGTCTTTTTTGTTTTTGTTTTGTTTGTTTGTTTGTTTGGTAGATTGAGTGAATGCGAGGAACGTCGCCGTTGTTGGTAGAGTTCCGTGTGAGGCTGGGCGCGGTTCAGACAATCTCCTTGATGTAGTAACAAAACCAAGAAGAGGATGACACTAGTCATGGGTGCGGTCATCGGTCCGTAACGGAATCGAAGCCCACGACGTCCATAAATTTCGCGACAAAAAACCCATGAAAATATCGAAAACGCCTCATAAAGGTCACGCGTTTAATTTCTACCGCATAGAAAACAAACAAAAAAAAACATAATATATAAATATCCGCAGATACAAACCGATATGATATAAAAGACAAATCAAACTGATATTAAGACGTAATATTGACCTTGTTCACATTATCCAATTTATAATATTTTTTTTTGCTCGCTCGCTCTAAACGGGACGCAATTAATAATTGTTCCAAACGGAATTCGGTTGCATCACAGTTTGCACCTTCGAAAATCGATTAATCAAATAAATATTGGTACAAGACGTAACAAACGTATAAACAAACAAAAAAAAATAATAATATATGATACCTGTGCACATAGGATTATCACATATGATCGGATCGTCCGATCGTTATAGAATGGCAGAAACTGCAGCGACGGCCTTGTCTGGTATTAAATAAATAATTGCTTCATTAGTTGACTGAGAGTTTGTTGTTTTTTTTTTTGTTGCTTTCTGTGTGTGTGTATTTATTTCTTCTCCGATCGAGAACAAATAAAAACAACTCGAACGAAAGCAATGCACCAATCCTTTTGGATCATTAAGATATTAAGTGGTCAAAATGTACGAGCTCGGACCATAAAAAGAGACCGGTATAATTCATCTATGACCGTAACGAATTACAGCTTGTTGCTTGTGTGTTCATGCCTTAATTCATTTATATAATTTAGGCTTAAATTAGAATTGCTTTGGTTCGTGTTATGCAAAAGATTATTTTTCAACTAGTTTAGAACGAATACGAGTCGAAATAACATAAACAAATAATAAATAAAGTTTTCATTATAATGGGATGAGTTCGAATCTTAGACCCAAATAAAAAAATATTACATCAAACCAATCAACACCAACAGAATGACAGATCATTATCGTTACAAAATAACAATTAATACTTCTGATTGATAAAATAACTTAAACGAGTTCTTAATTGAATAAAAGATACAGCATATATTATTTGTCATTTTTATTATTAAAAAGTATTGTTACCAAAAGATGGCGTATTAAATAACTGTCAAGTGTCAAAGAACTATATGTTACTGTTAACCATATGTTTGTATTGAAAATATAATTTAATTTTTAAAACACGTATTTTTGTCGCTAGTGTATTTTATTATTCATAATGCGAATATATTCGTCATAAGCGCTACGCAATACAAGATACCATGACGAATATATACGACGTAACCACTTAAGGGATTAAACTGTATTCATTTTCAACAGAGTAAAGTAAACCATTATTAATTACCCACTTTTTTCATGTTTTATTTATCATTTAAACGTCCCGTTTGGAAATTATGGCAATCTCCGTATGAAATTAAGTTAGCTTAAAAAATTAAATGATAGTTTGGAAGATTTTTTTTTCCTGATTGAAATGACGGTAAATCTAAGTACCAATATAGCAGTAAATTATATTTATTACACAACCACGTCTAATAGGCAGGTGATCAATAAAAAAAAACTTCTTTGTTTACATAACTTCGTAAATTAATTAATTTATATAAGTTGAAAGCTGACGGTTCAAATCTCAGCGAAATAAAAAAAAATCCAGAAACAGACAATAAAATATATATAAATGTCAAATTAAGAGCAAATTATGAACACTAATAATTATAATATATTATACAGTTAATTACTTTTTGATGTTATTTTTAAATTCTTGTATAATTCGTTTCCGTTCAGTATTTTTAAATTCATTTTTTTAGTTGATATATGTTTTATATTTTATTAGTTCTTTCTTTGTTCTTGAGTTTGGAAATATATTTTAATTATATAATATTGTATCCGATACATTTCATAACATATAAATGCTAGGATATTTTATTATTCATGATGCGAATATATTCGTCATAAGCGCTTCGCAATACATATACCATGACGAATATATACGGCATAACCACTTAAGGGATTAAATGGTATTCATGTTTATCAGAGTAATATAAACCATTATCTAGGAAAATCCAGAAACAGACATTAAAAAAATATATAACTGTCAAATTAAGAGCAAATTATAAACACTAATAATTATAATATATTATACAGTTAATTACTTTTGTAATTATTTTTAAATTTTCGTTTCCGTTTAGTTTTTTTTCAATTAATTTCTTAATTGATTTATGTTTTATATTTTACTACTTGTTTCTTTGTTCTTGAAATTGGAAATATATTTTAATTATGTAATATTGTATCCTATAGATTTTATAACATATTAAAATTATGTGATTTAATACAGATATTGTATATAGGTTCCCGTTGAAATAGTTACGCAACGAGTTGAAAGTGTGAGATAGATCGCCGGTTTCTTAGTATCCAATTGGTATATTTCATTGCCTGTCCGTTCAGATGAAAACCCTGTCAGCAATAACATAATCAGATAAACAAGTGCGTATTTTTGCACTTAATTGTTGTTATATAAACGGTCCAGTTACGAGGAACGATCGACGACGATGCATTTGTCAGTTCTCTTGGTTTTTGTTTTGTTTCTTTGTTTGTTACTTCATTAATGTTTGCATATTTTTTAGAGTTCTTTTTTTTTAATTTTTATTATTTGTTTAGGAAGAATAAGACGTTTTCGTTGTATAAACATTGAATGAAATTGTTATTTTATGGTTAAAATATACATTATTCACCTTCTATCTGCCGCCACAATTTATTTTATTCCAAGCTTTATTGTATTTAAACCTAATAAGGAAATCTGATTGCAGTTTTCAAATATAAAAAAAATATAATGTAGCTCTTATTTATTTCTTCTCTATTTACTTAACCGAGACCTAAGAAATATTAGTTATTTGTGTCACATTAATTTATTATATAAACCAGTGGTTTCCAAACTTGATGTTACTACGCCTCCCTCAAAAGTATGTAATCATTTGGCGCCTCCCCAACCCCCTCCATTTCATAAAAGGAACGCGTATTACAGCAATATTGATAAGAGCACAGGAATGTATCTATACTTGCTGGATTCCCCAAACATACAGCTTTCAGATGCATATATTGGCTTCATTCTATCTATTATAGTTTTCGAGTAAATCAATGAAATGTGAAACACTGCTTTTTCGAACGTTTTTTTTTAACTTTGAACGCGTATTACAGCAATATCGATAAGAGCACAG
>NW_017099575.1:0-25000 GCF_001412225.1 Nicrophorus vespilloides
TGTATTTGTTTTCATTGACTTAATAAACCTTAAAATTAAGAAATATTCTAAAATAAAATAAATTTATTGTTATTAATATTAAATAATAGTAGACGAAACGCAGTTCGGAATAATTTAAAAATGTTATTGTATAAATTATAATAATAAAAGACACTGTCGGGATTTTGATATTGTCGGGATTTCGAATGTTGGGATTTCGATACAGTCGGGATTTCGATACAGTCGGGATTTCGAACGTCGGTATTTCACTAGTAAAAGTATTTATGAAGTAAAAAAAAAATTACATATGTTTATAAAATTGTGTAAGTTGTAGGATGTAGGCATTCACTTTGTGGTCGCAATACATTTTGAACTTGTAAAAACCTGCACATAATGATATACTAGTATCATCTTGTTACAAGAATACGAGCAGTCTCAGAGCAAAGATCTTAATAATTATAAAGATGTCCCAATATAAATAATAAAATTACAAAAAATCAATAACTGGTAAGTAAGGGGTCTACCCAAAACCGAAAAACATGACAAGGGGTCTACGACACAAAAAAGTTTGGGAACCTCTGCGTTTAACGATGGGCTCGGATGGACGATTATTTCAGTTCAAAATCAAGTATGTGAGCTGAAGGAAAAGTGTTTTCTGATGTAGCGAAAATGCAAGCACATATAGTAAATTACAGTGCTTAGCGGGTGAGGTTAAGCAGAAAAACTCACGATCCTTGAGATGGTGCCTGCACAGATGGAGGCTCTTTAACCTGGGATTGACCTGCAGTTTAACGGATCAACTCACGAAATATTATCATAGGATCCGCTCCGGGCACGATTTCAATGCAACTAGGTTACTATGCTCCTCATATACACTTTTTTTTTCCATTGTTAGACCGCATTGTTACGAAGAAGAAATACGACCGGATAAAGTGGATGTATGAAATGGGAGGAATGAAAACAACGGGTCGAGATTATTTACTTCGTCTTATAATTGTTCAATACAGTGAGCAATTCATTCGAGATAAAAATCATGTCAATATGGCGAGAAGTAACGCCAATGCCTAATATGGATTATTCAAATGAACCGTGTGATATGTATTCTCGGCATGTCGACGACGTCGAAGGAGCTGAATATAAAAATAGCAAAATGGCTTTTCATCATGACAAAATAAAATACAATGAGATAATTATAATGCCGACGCCGTATATAGAGTGGAAGACAGAAGGAGGTGACGAATTGGTCACAGAAAGAGAAAAGAAAGAGGTGATGAAAGAAAAATAAAAAAGAAAAGAAACATATAACTGGGGTTCTGAGATATCATTGAACATGACAAAGTCGCGCAAAGACCGATATTTATTGCTCAAACGCTTATGTTGCCCATTCTATACATGGTGAGAAAGTTAGATTATCTTCTCTATATATTCGCACACTTTTATCAGACCTAGATATTGTCCAATCCAGAGCAGAAATCGAATCGGTTGGATGGTATGTATGAATCTCCGTCCACGATCCAACATCAATTAATCGCAATGAGGAATTAGGCATATTTCGGTGATCATTAAGTAGAAAGCGAATTTTGGCAAACCGCAGCTGGTCCAAGGACCAAGGAAAAAAAATAAATTAATGGTTTCACTTACATCTTTTAAAGCAGATTCATCGTGAGCGCAACTCAAAAAAATTGTATCGTCGAGCAAAATATTTTAGGTCAGCTGGATATTAATTTCACGCACGTGAATCGTTTTAAATACAGAAATTCCTACTACAATCTCCTACTAGAATAAACATTCTCTCTCACAAACGAAACCCTTATGTTTTCGTCTATATTTTACATGAAATGTAACATAAATTATATCAGTTTTATCAACTATTGTTTATCATGGAATTACATGAAACATATTGATTATACAATTGATACATTTCATTTTTACTTATTCAATCACATATTCCAACTCATATGTTGCATCCATAATGCATATGACATGTGTCAGATAAATGTCTGTTAGTTGTACCAACTATTATTATTAATTATTAGAATCCAATGTGTTCATGTGATTACTCATTTATTTATACAATTTTTATATTCAAAAAGTTGACATGTGACATATCTGTAAGACATTCCAACTACTATTAGAATTGACCGTTGAAATTGTACAAATTTCAGTTTAATAAGTATTTTTGTCTCAAGTCACGCACGGTGAGGTTTCAGCTTAATACTCATAATGTATTAGCCTTCTCGTACTAAAAACAGTCTTGTTTATATTATGATTACCAAGTTATGAGAAAAAGGGTTGCACCTCAACCTCGCTAAGTGTGTATATAAATAAAACTCTAAGGGTGGATAAATCCTATTTTTGTCATACTAAATGTAAGAACGACGGGTTAATAAACTCTCGACGAAGTGTCAATTTCCCGTTTCCCGGGATTCATTCAGTGCGGAAAGAAGCAGCCTCAACCTGGGAACAAACGTCGAATGAACATGCTAACTAAATTCGAGCATCATTCATTAGTTTATCGCGGAAGCCATACGACTGCAAGGCTAATTACTTTGCTCACCTTTACCTTCGCATCGTGAACTTAGTACTTTTTTTCACGTTCGACTTTAACGAGTTGAAAAATATCGCTATTAATTAATCACACTAATTAGTTAACATGTTGCTGTGTGGACCTTCTACGCATTTAGACCTAAGAGGTATTATTACTCTGTTTAAAAAATATTAATTAAAAGTATTGTTATAATGGTTGAAATACCTTCTTGGATACTAATAAATCATGATAAAGGGAGGATACTTAAAGTGGAGTGTAAAGTTTATATTTAGCCTAGTATTACTACAATGTATAATGGTACCAGCTGTGCTTTAGATATAGTAAAACCCTATTGATATATCACCGCTACATTTAATAACGGAAGAGAAAGCCAAACAGAGAATTCGTGATAATGGATATCCACCGGAAAACGTGACGATCACACGTATACTCAAAAACATATCCAACTGTTAGTTAAACGATCTTCATTACTCTCATCTAATAAGTCAATACAAGCAGCTAACATCTAGAAGATAATCACAAAATATAATAAAAGTACATAAAGTGCGCATATGTTTTCAATTATTGAGAAAATGTCTTAACCAATGTTATGAAGACTTTATTAGGATTTAAGAAGTATTTAAGCTAATTTGAAAGATGTTACTTTGATTAGAACTTAACATTTTTAGTCAACATAATTAATTGTATTATAATTATGAGAATCAAAAGATCAAAACAAAAACTTTGAAGAAGCTCCATTAACATTTTATATCGGCAGTGGTGAAGAAAGTTCAGCTAAATTTCTTGATGCTGAAAATTTATTGACCCTGACGGTTTTGCGTGTGACAGTTCTCTCTCCCTTTGTAGTTTATGATATAACTTTTTACTGTATTCCAGAAGGACCGAATCAATTTGAGCTTATTTATTTCTTAAATATATTTTAAATAACAAACGAAATGAGAACGGTTTCTCGTAGCAGACACATTAAAAAGAAATTCTTGTATTTACAGTTTTTATTAGAGGAAATGAACATGATCAATTAAACGAATTTCACTTTCTAGATCAACTTCTGTAATATAAAGCATAGTGGAGCAATGCGAAAGCAGACAATAATTAATTATTTATTTGAATGAATGAAATGGATTTGGTTAAGCCATGATACAGAATACAATAAGTTTGCGAAATTGGGTGACCGAGCTGCGACAAATATTATCGATGTGTTTCTTGTATGGGAAATGGAAAACCTACGCAGATGAAAGTGCATATGTGCAGTTTCATTAGCGAACAACAGTCTACATATGTGTGTATCAGTAATTTGCAGTATAGCTCAGGTAGTTGTGAAGGCGTACTGAGAGAGGGTCACTGCACCTGTGTACCAAAGCGCCATCATACTTAAGTTGGTTTACCCATGGAACAGGTTGCCAGACGCACACTCACACATACATACACACGCACGTGTACATATATACGAAATGCATTCAAAGTGAGTTAATTTTTTTTTGGCGCGACAGAGAAATGCGTAACGGCTAACTGCAATGGACCAACAAAAAAAAAACGAATAGAGCATGTGAAGAAAAAGGGTAAAAACGTTCTCTCGGGCAGATCTCGTTTCAGCGGTATTAGTTTACAAAATAATAGACGTACATGCAATAAAGTGGAACTATTAAAATGCTCGTCTGCGCTATAGATTTACAAGAATAATAATTTTCAGAATCATTCCTTCCTGCATTGGAAGCGAAATGCTAATTAATGTTTTATGTACTTTTACTTAAAGCACACCGTTTCAAACGACTATAATTTCAGAAAGCACACATAAATGCGAGCTGCCTTTTTCTTTGCATAATCCTTCGCATAACGGCTTCTTAATATATGTGGACTTCCATCTAACGTTCCTGCAGAATGAAAAGATAGATGATTGGCATCGAAACAGCCGCATTTTCGCATTCAATTACACATTGTTGCTTTCGGTATTGACTTATCCTCATCATCCTCAACGCTCGAAACGTACTTGTACATATACACAAATATAGCAATTCGTGGTAAGATCACGCCGACTCCCCCACATTAGAAAGTCCCGAGATCTTGTTGATGCGGTTTCTCTCCGATGGACGTGTCCTTGATAGAAATGTGTTATTATCATAGGATTTTAGCTTTAATGGCCACAGCTAATGCCTACCTCTTTTTATTTTTCGATTTAATTAAGGCGCAGGATGTTTATTATTAATCCAGTTCGAACCCAAATCTCAATTAACTGTAATTTCCCAATTCCTAATTAGTGACCAAAGGAGATAAGATTTTTATTTTATTTTTTGGAACAAATTTTCGCAGTTCACGCATGGATACCAATAATAATAACGAAACAAAAAACATAAAATCTATACGATATTTTCGCAATCAGATACGTTTATTTTGTAGTCGCTACAGCAGAACGAGTGTCTGGCGCCATTCCGCACAAAACAATCGTGTTTCAAGGCCCTTCTGCACACTCGACTAACTTTAGAAATTAAGATGATATTACTAGTAAGTATAAGTATATTAAAATAAGATAAATAAATGCATTGGAATAGAGAAACAAAAATAATGCAGCTAAACGAGATCACGTTACGGAACTGCAGGTTAAATTACTTATCTCTAGTAACGGTTCGAAATGTATTTCCTAGCTGAGACGCAGATACAATTTTTTATTTTTTTTTTTCATTACGAAGCGCATTTTTGCGTTCTGCCTTCGCAAGTCACTTTCCTCTTTCTACCGCATCCAATAAAGCAAATGTATTAATTACAAAATACCGATGCTTGACTCAAAAAAAAAAATAAAGAACACTTCAAGTTGTAGAACGTTTTGAATGATGAATAGAAAATTGTATTTTTTTTCTTAAACTAATTTGATCTTTGAGCTACGCGCGGTGAAAGTCAAAAGAATTATAATTTTCACAGTTCATAAATTATAAGAGTCTTTATTTAATAATTTCGTTATTGTCTATTCATGCTAATGCACATGCATAAACATATTAATTAACCGCATTTGCAATTTATAAAAATCGAAGCTATATAAATTTTTAAGAAATTAATATTTTGCTTATTAATTCTCGTCTTATAGTCTGAATAATTAAAGTAAATGATTATAAAATAAAACTTCTGCGCAATTCATTAAAACGCGATGATATTAAAGCATTTTACGAGTTGATCTTCAAGATGGAAATGTTAACAGTTCGGTGACCCGACGGCGGTTCTTTCAAGTGAAAAGTGAGTTTATTCCGTTAATTTGGTAAACACACTTTATATTACATTATATTATACACAAATGACGCGTAATTCTAAACAAAAACCGCTTGTACAAAAATAAAAAGAAACATACGTGTCACATCTGCATCAGGTTAATTGAATTTACACGTTTTATTTTGCTTTGTTTTCTGTTTTAGTTTGTTACGACTATAGGAGATATGAAAAGCTGTACCCAATAAGCCGACACAAAACATGATACCCATTACGTAATCTGCTTAAGGAAGCACCTTGCAATATGGCACGAGCAAGCCAGTATTTGTTTTGCTTTTTTTTTCCTTCTATTTTTTTGTAACATCGTTTATGACATTCCTCGTGTGGTAGTTGTGCAAATTAACAATGTCTCAACTGCGTTATTGTTCTTTTTAAAATCTATTAGCCATACTAGAAAATCCGGAAATTAGCTCACAATAATCATGCACGTCGACTTGCTTACTTTTCTAATAATACGAAACGGACTAGATTGTGAAAATATGATGTTGTAATAAGGAAATTTATTATTAAATAAAATAAATACAGTAATCCAAGTTTCATAATTACATGTTCTTAACTTGCAGTTAAATTCATGTTTTAGAATATATTTACAAATATATTATTTGCAAACTACAGTAGAATCTAGGATTTCAAAGATAAAACTGTTCAAAATCCAAACCATATTCTCGATAAGAATGAATGTAAAACGGATAATCCGATAATTATTTGTAGAATTGATTGAATAAGTAGAACATAGTTATGAAGACGAGTAACTTATAAATTTGGGAAAAGCAAAATTTAGTTTGAAAACTGCTTTTTCTTAATATTTTTGTTTAGGAAAGTTTCTGAGTACGAGAAACAAAATTCTGTTGAAAAAATGTATATTTTGGTTCATGATTCGAGTAGTTCAAGAACCAAGGTTTTACTTTAGCAAAAGTACGCTAAATTTATTAAATATATCAAATTGCTTACTTTATATTAAAATAAAAATATGGTTCAAACTAGTTTTACTAATAATAAATAATTTAGTGAATTCCACAACACTAATATTATTCGATGATACAAAAACTGACTCTATAAATATTTATTAGTGTTATTATCTCTAGATAATTTGTAGAACAAATTATTACTTATTAAAGACTAATAACTAGTAATTGTTAAATATTAATGGAAAGGATTGATTAGCAGAGGAAGTAGATTTCAACATTGACAATACACACTACAAGTATAATCAAGATCATTTCTATATATTGCTTGTTATACTTGTGATCGTAGTACAGGTCATTCGACAAAAACTTTCTAGAACGGCTCCAATTACCTGCGGCCAAGAAAAACCATATATGTAAACGGCACTTTTATTTACACTATTTATTTCTCCTCCAGGACTCCGTATTTCCCCAGTTGCTTATCCGTATTTCGATGCATGTAACACCAAGTGACACGTAAGAACAATTTCCATTTTCACTAGCAAAACCAGAGAGAGAGAGAGACGTAATTGCTCACAAAAATTATATGATGCGAAATTAAGGAAGGTAACAACCTTCATGGTCAACGATCACCGACAAGTTCATCTTGTATAATGGAACATAAACACCGGGCGACCATATTTTCGTCAAAGTTCGTTGAATCCTTCTGCATTTCCTCGTCGTGCCGTAATTATTGCCCATTTTTACGCTTTGTTTGTACTCGCATTAAAAAAAAATTATAAGAACCTAGTCGAAACGGTGTTAATGCCCTCCGCGCAATTTTCCGACTATTAAACAGATTCAACGACGTAAATCATTTTGAGACTGGAGGGAACGAATAAGAAAAACTAACGATCTGGGGTGGACGATTTTCTATATAAATGATCGAATGAAAGAGGGCAATTTGTATGCACCCCTTCTCAGAATATGTCGATAACAGATGATTTCCAGTGGAGAAGAGACTGTGTGATTTTAATTTACAATGAACCGTTTCGCAGTCAAGTGCAGCGTAATCATTTTTCAAGTCGGCGATCTTCTTTGAAGCTTAATGCCCGTATATTCAGGAGCAGAAAGTAGCCGTACGAAGTTGTAGTAAAGAGAAAAGAACGTGAAATGTACGTGAACAACCCACAACAATTCATCTATTATGAAAAGAAGAAATGTTACATCAAATATTCATGGTGTATTTTGCAAGTAGGTCTAGCAGAAAACATGCAATCCAGATACAATTATCTCCATTTACATTTGCATACAAAAGATCTGAAAAACGTCCCGCTATTATTTAAGTTCGCTGCTAATTATGCTCCGCTTTTACATGCGAATTGTCTGCAAGAAACTTTATTATTTTTTTCGTTCTTCTAATTATCAGCTGCAGAAATTGCTAATCAAGTAATCTGTAATGCGAATAACGTGGATTTATGTAAAGTGTAAGCACCTCGATTGTAATGGTCATAAGGCAAGAAAGCAAAGAGCATCCAAAGTTATGAATAGAACCGCGAAGTGGGACAAATGAGAAGAACGTAATTCTATGAAGGGAAACATCTGTTATTGGTTTGTTGAATATGTAAAGAGGAAACGGAGATATGAACATCTATTTGTATTATAAAGGAAGCTTCACGCGCATAATTTTTTGTTTGTTAGTTTCTCCTGTTCCGTCTCCGACAATTATACTAATACAATAAGATTGCTCGTGATCTGATTAATATTTATTTATGAGATATAAAGTGGAGATAGTCTCATGCCGCAAGAATGCCATACCAATCAAATGTCAGAATATGTAAATAACATTGAATTATTATAGTATGTGCACAGTTAATATGTAAAATGCATATGAATCAATAAAGAATTTATTATACAAATTATTAATCGTCAAATTTATTGACAGTGGGTAATAAAACATACATCTCGAGGTCAGAGCTTATGATTTTCAAGAAAGTTATTATATTATGCTATTTATTTTATAAATCAAGAAAAGTACTTTTTGACAAAATTTGATATGAAAAGTTTTGGCATTAAACACTACTATTGGATTTTATTGTAAAAGAGAAAACTTTGGAGAGAATTAAGTAAAAAGCTAATAAAACACATTTCTCATGATCGATAGTAATGTTTTTCAAAATTTGATTTGATTTTGATTTGACATTGTTCATTAGTTAAATATTAATGTTAATTTAATAAAGAAAATAGTCCTATTCCTTTAACATAATTAATGTAACAAAATTAATAATTTCATTGAAAATGGTCGATAAATTATACATTCAGAGAATTATGAACTAGAAATATGTTATGAACTGAATTATATAATAAGTAAATTCATGTGACCAATTCAAAGAAAAAAAAAGTATGGCATTAAATGTAGCATGAATAAATTTGAAGTACAGTAAATATTATGCACGCTATTAATAGTCATTGGAGTAAGTAGTCTCAATATAAATAAGACTCTAATTATAACGGATGCACGATATAAATAAATCCGCATGTCCCAATTTCCTCGAGGACGAAAATGCCGTGCATCCAAATCCGAAGATTGTCTCGTTTCGCGACGTTAATTATTTATATCCAACTAATTGTTGCAATTATCGCATCACCGTAGATCGAGACCCGCCGTCGTCATCGTCTTTCCCCAAAGCCTATAATTTGAATAATACATTTATTATCAATAATTTAACGAACAATGCGATCACGACGCAAGTTCAAGATATTCAAAACAAACGATGGAAAATTAGAAATTTCGCAATGAAACGTGGCAATTCGAAGGAAGCAAAAGAAATAAATGGAAAACAAAGCAGCGCAGTGCATAAACGTACAAACACACACACACACACCTAGATTCCGTCGCAGAGTAAACAATACTGCACTGAGGCAAATGTCAAAACCACAATTTAAACCGAGCAATTTGAACTATTATTTATTTCCTTTGGATTTTTTCTGTCCGAAGCTGCCACAGCCGGAGGATCATAATTACGGCTCAGGCAAAATTGGTTACGTCGTATGCACGATGCTAATGGAAACCAATAAATCTGCATTGTTGACACTATCTAATTATAAACAATTAGCGCCCGGCGATTTCGACGTGATTGGATTAATGGATGCACCTCGAAAATCATTCACATTATAAATTACAAGATAAATTGCGTATTAAACGGACGAGGATCTAATTAATCTCGAAGTTTCAGCTGACTCGAACTATTGGTATTTATTGTTTCATCCTAGTTCTTCTGAAGTTAAGTAGGTAAATAGATTTAGAATAACTGCGAGGATTGCCGTTCGCAGCGCACACACGCAGGCTTTCTGCAATTATTCTTTTTGTTTCCCTCTCGCAAGAAGCGACTTTGTGTATGCATAGTGTTTTTATTGTTTTCAAACGTATGCAAATTGTGCAGCGCATAATAGTTAAATATGCATTAGTTTTCGAGGATATCCGGAAACTGCGATGGCTCCACATAAATTACCGGGCTTTGTGGGACATTCATTTTTAATTGAGATTTAATGAATAATTATGATCGTTGCCATCGAATTGCATCTCTGGAATCGATGGGGTGGATAGAAGACAACAACCCTCGTTGCAGCAATTCAATTTATACCCTCCGGTCAGTTAGTCATGGACTGTGGCTGTGTGTGCATTTCGTCATATAATAATCCCCTCTGGTATGTTTTCTGATTGAGTTGGGAGGGACCCGGGACCCTTAAGAAGCGAGTGCTAATGTAGCGAAAGTTGGATGCGTGCTGCAACTAATTGTCTGAGCCGTGGATTCGCCGAGCACTAATTCAATCGGAGATTGGGTGTGTTTCCAGCGAAATACACAAAATGCCATCAGCAACCTTCTGACACACATGTTCGACGATACGGGAAAAGGTTAAGCTCTTGTTCCATGTCAGGGCAAAACATAACGACCATTAATGCCGGCAAATTAAGAACAAATCCGCGGCGTGCTCTACGAGGACTTGATTTCACCGCAAGTTCCAAACGCAAATTAATATTTAATACCACCTCCCAAGTGGATCTTCTCACCGAACACGGATCCATCATAACATTCTCCACAATGTTATTAACTTAATAGCGATGAATTTGCAAACTTCTTTGTACAAAAACAAATTTAAAAAACAAGAAGCAAAGGTCATTCAAATTAATATCTTCATCATAGCATAGCTTCGACTAATTGAATTTATTAATTTAACTTCAGACCAGGAAGAAGCTAATTTCGGACCACCAAAAATCTTCGAGGAAGGAAATCATTAATTATATTACACATGTACGGTTGTTGCAAGTTCAACCGTAAGGAATTCAAAAAATACTAAACTCTATATTCTTGTATTTGAATCGCGCTACACGCATATCAAATGGGTCGAGCAGTCGTATGTCAATTGGAAAAGCAAATTACTGCGGTATGCGATCTCGAGAAAGAGAGAGAGAGAGAGAGGAAAAAGAAGAAAAGAAAAATGTCGGTAATATCTTGCCAAATACCAGCAACACCTTAAGAAATGTGCAAACATCACGTCTCGTTTGCAATGATAAATGGTTCACGAATCTAACAGTCATCATCCATAGGCTCGATCAATCGCCATTATCATTTCAATGCGCGTTGCGTAACTGGACGATTTTGCTCTCCGGCGAGCGAAACTACTGTTAAGTCTACTTGGATTTTTGATGCGCATAAAGAAGGCGACAGGATGCGTGCGCGAATAGCGTTAGAAATTAATTAACAAGCGGAAAAGGAGAGGAGATTTTCCAGGTGAATACTAAATGGAAAATTGTTAATCACAAATTACGGCTAATTAACGAGGGACTACGTAGTAATAATCATATCACTGGTAATGTTTATGGAAGACCTGTTTCGGTTAATTAGCAGTGAAGATGAAATTCCGTGGCATTTCCCAATAGAATATCTCTCAAACTCGTACGTGGATAATATTAATTAAACGAACAGATAACATCTCGAAAATATTCACCAGTTTCAGAAAATCTTCTTCTCGCTAAGGTATTTTCATGCAGACGTGTAGCATTTACGCTCAAACAAAGAGTGAAAGCTGTGCAATAATTCAATTAAAATTTGTTCGTGCAAATACAATTTGTTAATATCATTAATAGCTTAAAATATCAAAATCTCCAACTTACTACATTTTGATATATATCATTTTTTACCAACTACATAAACATCTATCAAACATTACTTAAAAAAATACAAGTTTACAAGATTCTATGTTTCAAACTTTAAGTTAAATTATTGTTTATACTTGTACATCAATAGTAAAAGCATTCACTATGAAAGTTTACCCAATTAATGTCAACTGCGACCACATTTACTTCATGTAAATAAAATATCAATATTTATAAATATTTTATATTGGGTTGAAGTATTTATGAAATTCTCCGAATCAAACATGCAAGTTTGATGAACGCTCAAATAT
Organism: Nicrophorus vespilloides; assembly: GCF_001412225.1. NCBI lineage: Eukaryota > Metazoa > Arthropoda > Insecta > Coleoptera > Silphidae > Nicrophorus > Nicrophorus vespilloides. The sequence continues at coordinate 12,133 of NW_017099575.1, forward strand.
TGAAACCTGTTCATCTCGAATTAATTAGTCTCGTAAATTGGAAATAATCACCAATAATTTAAGTTAATTAATTTAAGTATATAGCTGGTTTCAAAATATTGTAGATGATTTATAATTTGAAACTAATATAAACTGGTAATTTAAAATATTACTCAACTATTTTTTTTAAATATTTAAAATATTATATAAGAAAAAAACCACAAGTCTTAATCCAATTCAAAATTTATATACGTAAAGATCCAAAAAAAAATGTATTATTTTTAGTTTATTTAATGTTCACATTATTATAGTTTTTTTTATAGTAGTAGAAAAATAAAATAACTACTTTCTAAATAATTTGTGTTATTATAACTAAATTATTAATATTATTCTATTATAGTTGATCTTTAGATCAAATAAGAGAAATGATCTTTTTTTTTTTGAAATTATTAAATAAAAAATAACAGTTAGCAAAGTATAATAGGTTATAATGGATCACGATTGGTATTATTCTTGTGGTTTAGTTTAATCAAAAAAATCTCACTGTGCGAATGTAGGCTGTTTGTTGTCTAACAAAGAAACTGCTGTGTGGGCGATGCGGAAAATGCATTAATTGGGGAGAAAATGCGATACTTCTCAGGCATCATCATCATAATTCACACGGATCTGTAACGATATTTTAATGAAATTACATTAAAAGTACGACCCACATATAGCAAACTCCGAACAGCTCAACTATATAAGATGATCATTGAGATTTCTCGTTGGAAGTCATTAGCCACAAACAATTTCATCCATTCTTTTTTTCGGCCATCGTAATCCGTGGAAGTCGATTTTGCAAAAGGTCATAAATTACACGTGTAGTTTAGAAGTTGGCTCGCCTACCTATATATATATATATATTCTACTTCCATGCCTAAAGATTCCCGCAACTAAATTACACGTATTAAAGGTTTATTGCAGTGCTAGGAATTTATTAGCAACAATTTTCACCGGACAAATCAATTTTGAGAGCCATTAAAACGTTATATTTATTTAAAAAAAAAAATGCTATTCGCTCATCCAATTGCGCAATGGATTGATGCAAGAGCGTGTATTATATAAGAATGAAAAAGCAAAAAAAAAAATATAAAAACGTTGCATTTACTTTGAATGAGGATGCAGAAGTGGAAACGCTACTACACTCGAATAATTGCGTTATCCATTAATATCTCTCAATTGGTTTTATGTTTCCCCGAGGTTCGATATTCCTGATTCCACAATGGCATAAAAGTAAACGGCGTTCTTCGATTGGAAAACCGTACATAAATTTTACAAGTAATTATGCTCGATGCTAAGGAGGTAATTGTTGCAACAAAACCAAGAGACGACAACAACTAGCTGCGATTCCATTTAATATTATTTTCTCCTGCGATGCTTATCGGCGGATAGTTCGATTGAATAATTATTATTGATTAGGTATGCAAGAAAATAAATATATAAATAAATGAATGAATGGACGTAAAAGAGCCGACGACTTTCGAGCAGTCCGGAATATTTAATATCCAGTCGTTCTTTTCACAATCCACTAAAAGCAAAGCTTGGATTAGGATTGAGTATTGGTAAATGTCCGATTAAGATAACGGTGTCGTCTGTATACAGAAGTAACAGACCGCGCACTGACCCTTTACAAAGAACGACCTCCTAGCTGCTGATCTCTCTCTCTCTCTCTTTCTATCTTTCTCTTTCTGTATTCACCTCTCTTTCTCCTCCAAGCATAAAATTATTATTAATACCGGCGATTCGTATAATTTAACGTTTTCACATCGCCTGGGTGTGTTTACGTCCAATACACCTTAGCAAAAATGCGAAAAAAAGCCTAGTGTTTCACCTAGATCCCACGCGAATTATAAATAAACCACATTTTGCACTTTGAACTGGACCTCCTTCCTGGACGTGCTGTTTATACAATCCATATATAATACGTACACACTGCTCCCAATTACATACATATCCGATCTTCTAAAATAATTACAACGCAACAACAACAAAAAAAAAGCGTTTAATTACTTCATTTAAAAAGGAAGGAAAACTTTCACAGGATTAAATCAAAAGGAATAATTACTTTAATCCGCGTATTCCTTTTAATTCGCAATTCTACAGGATACTTAAATAATTATCATTAGGAGATAATTATCTACCGAATTCTCGCAAAAGTTATTATTAACTCAAACTTCTATTTATAACGAATAAACAAAAATAGTAATGCAAATTGTTAGCTATTATATGCAAAAATAAACATTCTGATTTGGTTAAGAGATTACAAATGTGCAAATTATAAAGCGCACTGACTTAATGCATTATTCCAACGAGAAGCTTACAAACGCTTCATTGACAAGTTATAAATAAACCGAACATCTTAAAAAGCCAATGACCTTTTTCTAAGAGGTTCTAAATTATTTGCATCTTACATATTTTATTCATCATTTAAGTATAACTTATGAAGTAATCGTTTATGTAACTACAATGTGTTTATTAATTAATTATTAATTAATTTACTTTTGATTCATTTAAATCACGATTAGGAAAAGCAATCATTCTTGTATACAAAATCAATACATCATCTTGTTCCTTTTCTTCAGATACGTTTATTTTCTCACGTTAGTGATCATGTTTATACCAAATAGAATGCAATCGAGCGTGAAGCATGTGAGGATGACAGTGATAAGTCCATTGACAGGTATTTAAAACATCAGACAAGATTTTTCCATCGGTTAAAATCGAAATTTAATAAACAGACAATTGTGGATTATATATTTAATACTTTATAGTAAAATAAATATTTATCAATATATAAATTATTATATAATATTATATATCCTCATTCTCGAAAGTAAATAATAAAACTTAGTACAAAAATATCCAGAACAATGTAGTTTTTATTTGATACATTTTTATCTGTAATTATTTATATAATTGCAAATTTTCTTTCACAAAATGTACTTGATTTTTACAAATTAGGGCGACTAATAGGCGAAGGGTTAAGTCGTAAGCGCCGGTTCGAATCCTGATCAATCTAGGCCCTTTGTGAGCCCTCTCGGTGCTTACAGCAATATGGCTATCGTTCATTACAGATGGATTGTCAAATGATTGATGTTCAGCAAATGAACCTTCAACCAAATCCATGGACAATGACAGTGTTAAGGATAGCAGCAGATTCACATTCAAAGGAAATTGTGGAATCGCAGAGCATCAACATTTAGAAATTTAATAGATTTATTCTATTGGATTCAAGAAACTGAAGGAATATCTTGTAAAAATAACTAATAGATCTTTTCATGAAACAAATTCAACTATTTGGTATCAAAGGTTATGATGTATGAAATTTAATGATAAAGTTAAAGAATTATGCGAAAAATGGTGTGCAGTATTTCACCGATCCCTGGTTATTAAAAAAATATATAAAAGTAGATTCTTTCTAGTAAAACTGAGCAATAAATCAAGTTTATTAGGATTGTCCTCTCACATTACGCTTTCACAATGGAGACAAGCAGAGAAATAAAATATTATAATTTATGTTGCTTTGATATTAGACCTATGTTTTCTAATACGGAACAATAAAGCTTATTTGTATATAGCTTATGAACTGTTAAGAAGAGGTAACACAGTTTCGTATGGATATATAAGTTCACATCAATCGCACCATTAAAATAGTTATTGTGGGAATTAATACAATAACATATTATACGCTTGAGATTTGACCTACTCGAGCGGCTCATTGATAGATAAAAGGTGACAAAGAAAGGAGATGAAACGTTCCGGTTCATGCATAGACTAATTAAAAATAATTAATTTCGCTGGGACAAATATACTCTTCCTTGCGAACTTGCATACGGCTAATGAAGGTGAAAGAGTGACTATGGGAATATGCACGATAGAAACATGAAGAAGAACAAACAAAAAAAATGTGACTACTGTTCAGGAAACTTTATATCCTCCGACGTTTCAAATTTCTAAAAAAAAAATCACGTCATTTGTGTATACACAATACTTTTCTTATTCATCATCTCATCATTATTCAAGTAGCGAAATTTTGCAGAACGCTGAACTTATTTAGGCATATTATTTCAAACCTTTCTAGAATCTTCATGGGAATTCATACAAAAGTGACTTATTTTCTAATAGATTCCCAAATAATCATATTAATATTAGATAATCAATAATCAAATTATAATCTTACTAAAATGTAGCATTCATTATTTCTTACTATCTTCAGAAATAAACCAAAAGCTAAAGTTTTTGTATGTGTTTTTGATAGTATAGAAAACTGCCCAACGGTAATTATTGTTTTTGTTTAATAATGAGCTAAAGTTAAACTTTAGTCTATCTTCAGAAATATAGTCTATTTCTATAGTATTCCTTATGATCCAGTTATATCTAGTTTCAGGACTATTAATTTGAAATTTGACTGAAATTTAACAAATAAATGTGTAATGTTTTTGAAAAATACGACATATTATAATAAATTATTTGGTAACACTTTAATAGAACCAGCATGAATTATAAATAACATTGGTATTAGTAAAATATTGAAATTGTTGGAACATTATCCCATTCATAAATATAATCCGTTCTAAAGAATGTTGTACGCTACTTATATACTACGAAACCTTCACCATTGATTCCAGCCAGCATTTCGCGATTGTCCAATTGCGTAAAATTAAATTGTCCTGCAAAAGGCTGGACGTGTACAATCATTAATTATGCTATAAAAAGTGTTTTGTTGCATGCGTGAAAGTAAAAATCCCGTGGAAGACTTAAATTGAAAATAATTGACATTTGCAAAATGGTAATACATTATGCGGACTTTCTACGCGCGCTTAATGCGCTTCGCCAGAGTAACAACCAAAAAAAAAAGAACGAACGAACGTACACAGAAATAATACAACAACAACAACAACTAAAAAAAGAAGCAATGAGTGAAATAAATAAAGAAAACAAGTGCAATCTCCGGAGGATTAAAATCGAGTATGCACTTTCATAACATAAATATACAATCGTCCTTCGCGCGGATGGAATTTATGTGTGCAGGACGATATGTGTATTCCACATTTTCCACACATTCGCATTGTATACTTGGGAGGTCTTTTATGCATAGTCATTATGGATAATAGTAAATCTGTTATGTGTGTCAATGAGGTACTGAGAACACTATGAACCTGCGCTTCTTGTAGCAAACAATGAGCGAGGGGGTGTAAAAATATACATTTTTTTAAATATATTCCAATTAGAACTGGAATTATAACACCCGACTTTTGAAGAGCCGTTAGCGTTCAGTAATTCAGTAAACGATATGGTTTTAGTATTCGTACATGCAAACCATGTTCTTAATTATTCGCTTTGAAGAGCCGACAAGAATAATAAATCAATGCGTACGTCTGCATGAGATTCGCGACGGTGAAAAATGTGTAATTAAAGAAACGTATCAATGAATATGCAGCGACGTTGATTCACTGCCAAATGTGTCTTAAAAAATTTGCATGTTCTCTCTGCTACTTTGTGATGTAATAATATTAATAATACAATGTTGTTTCAATTATAATTAAAAAGTAAATTTCAGTTTAAAAGTATTGAGAGTTTATTAAAATAAAGGTAGTGTTATATTTTGTTTAAAAGTATGTTCAAAGAAATCTAAAGATTCAAATAATCTACATGAATTTAAATATCAAATTGTTAAATTTGATTGGAATTATATTGTATTTAAATGTAAAAAGATTCGAATTGTCGATTGTTAAAACCTTCGGACTACTTACCTAGATAATAAAAGAAGTCGAAGTAATCAAGTTGTTAATTAGCCTTGTATGTTTTTGTGTGTAATTTTGCGTGCACTGAGAGAACAACCAGAGTATTTAATAATCGGAATTTAAGGAATACAATAAGTTGAAATATAAAAGGCACCAAACAACACAGATCAATGTGGGAGCATGCGAGAAGAGCTCTTTATTTTTAAAGAATGGTTTTGAAAAGGGGGGAAAACCGGAGTTGCGGGTCCGGTTCGAGCGCGTCGTCGTCTCGCGCTGCTGCTGCTCCGTTTGAGACTGCTGGAGACTGTCGAGCTTACCGGAGTCCGACGTCTGACTGGAATTCATAAAATTTTTGAGAGAATGCAATGCAACCGGTTTCACTTCGGGTGTGTTCGTGGAGATCTTCAACTGTGAAAAGGATCCTCCTGTTCGTTCACTCTTCAACACTTCGACTAGCCACGGCCAAAGAATATCAGATGATTGACGAAATCAATAACATGATTTTATTATGAAAACCTTACAAATATGTTGATGCATCTCATCTTCAACACGTTTCGCCATTTTCGTTTCAATCCTTATGATCAATCCTGTTTTTACAAAGAATTATTCGTATTCTTAACAGCAATCGCATTCTCGCACCATAAGTTATACCGACCAAAAGCCTAAGGGTTTCAGTCTATAAAATATTCTCAAGTCTACACTGTTTAATATTGTATTAGGAGGAGTGGTCACTTCGAAAGAGAAAATACATTAGTCTAGCTATTTGAGCCAATTGCTCGAGGGCCCTAAAACCCCCTTCGACCTTATTTTCTTGAAGCATTCTAAGAATTTATTTAAATTAAATATATAATTATAATTATTATAATAAAAAAAGCTTTAAAAGAAATGAATCAAAATTATTACATTTTCTGCATACACACATCAACGCATAATTATTACTCATGTTTTGTTCGAAATCAGAAATAAAATATTCAAATTTAAAAAGATTTAACACATAATTTTTCTATATGAAGATTTTTTCTATTTCTTTCACCACAATATAAAGGATATTTTTGATTTTATTAATGCTATCATTTTAGTAAAATCAAGTCATATTTTATTCTATAATAACTGCATTTTAAATTATATAACAACAAAAGATAATTTGAAATTCTAATATGGGTAAATGTGAGTAAAAATGAGTATTATTAAAATTATTAAAGATATTATGAAGTGATATTATTCCAAATTCTTACAAAATGCCAGGAATAATAAGTATATTAGAGCGGAAAGATTGCGTTCTATGGCAAAGTATAATTTATGTATGCTATAAATGTTAACTTATTAAATATATTATTAAAATAAGTCTTTAAAATATAGAATCAATTGGTGTGATTAATTTTAAATAAATTGCAAACAAATTATTAATTTATAAAATATATCATTTATTTATTATTTTGTCACATTTTTAAAATGTAAAATTGTTTTAAATTTTACAAAAAGTTTAAAAATACTACAGTTGTTAATTACCTTTTTTATGTTGTTGTATTTCAAATCAATATTATTATAATATACCTATAATCATACATTTGAAGCAGTTTTGTAGTTATAAATTGTTCTTGAGTATACCATATTTACATGTCTTTTTTTCTATGTAATATCGAAAAAGCACTGCTTAATTTTAGAAATTGTACAGAGTTTAATTTAAATTAAATATTAGAAAGATATTCGTCACATATTTGCTATTGGTCCATTTAAAAATCAACACCAATTGTAGCATTGCTATACTTTCACACAAAATTTAGCTTCATTATAGGCAACCAAATGTACACATTTGTCACAGCAATTATTGCGTTTCTTGACTTTTTAATGAAAAACTGGAATAATTTAGACCATGGTAATTTGTTGCAATGAACGTAATTATTATAATTTATTATTTTAAATAAAAATCTATATAATATATAATTGAAAGAGTTTTAATAAAGTCAAAAGACCGATTGACGAAAATTTATAACATTTTATTTTTTAGGAATAATAGATTATTAGGGCGGAAAGACCTCAACATTAGCCCTTTGGCCAACCTATTAATATATTTTTTTAAATTTTTTGTTACAATTTATTTATGTATAGAATGTACTTTTTGTTTCTTATGTATTGATGTTTGGCCAATAAATTATTATTATTAGATTATTTTTTTTCTAATATCCATATAATAATCAAAACAAAATCTTAACTTTTAATATTCGTTTAGTCTTGAAGATGATATTGAAATTTATTTTTTTCTTAATATTTGTTTTTTTTTTCTTTATTTGTTTGGTTTCGTATTAGATCCATAATATCGTTGTGCTCTTCTATAAATAAAACCAAATATATTGCAGGTTCGTGTTGAACTCTCGCATTTGTCTCTTTGATACCTGTTTAACAGGGATTCAATTTCATCAATATGTTTAAAACCGGACTAATCGAGGACTTTAATAATTCGCACAAAGAGACTTGACTCTACAATTTACTAATTTTGTACAATTTTTTTGGTATTTATTTTTATTTTACTTAATATAAATTTAGTTTTAGCCGTACTAAAGTTATTTGAGCTGATTTACAAAGTTTATTTTAGTTTTCGGAATTAATTAAACACACACATTTTACTTTATTCCAGTAATGTAATGTGATTGATTCAAGGTTCAATTTCTATGTTGTTGTAGTTACGTAAATTATGTTACTTACTTTTTATATCCCAAAATTGTTGCTACATAAAATAATAGGTGAAGTAAAAAGTTCTGAGCGTTTTTCGTTATATGGCTTTAGTGAGCCATATCTCACGATGTATACTTTGCATCTTATCATTCTATACTGAGACTTAAAGGCGACAGTTTTGTGTTTAGTGAATCCAGTTGTGTGTTGGAGCGTTCCAAAATGGAGGTAAAAAAAGAGAAAATTCGATACATCTTCTGTACCACTACGAAGAAGGGGAAAAGCGGAGCAGGCGGCAAAAAATAGTGTTGTTTATGAAATTATCGAATGCAACAGAAAAACGTTGGTTCTGGTAATATGGACGTCGAAGATGAGACATTTCTGGTAGACCAATCGTCGAAAATGTTGATAAAATCATGGAAATGCAAGAACTTATTGCCTAAGAACTGAACCGTTTGGAACGATTGGCATGTCTCACGAAGAAGCTCGATGTATGGGACAAAACGCTCAGAAACTTTTACTTCACCTAATATTTAAAATCGTAGAAAACTTATCTAAAAAGACTCGCTTCACCATCTAATAGTTTATTAGTTTCTTGTTTCAAAAATAAAAGTATATGATTTATAACTTCTCACATTCTAATATGAATACATAGATATTTTTCAAACATTTCTTTTTTTTTATATTAACACAAGCACACTATACATCTAAGGTGATAGGGAAACAAAAGAAAAAGTTTAACAAAAAGAAATTAGAAATTATGATATATAATTATATATATATATATATTAAATAGTATTCACAAGACGTACACATAGTTTCTTATGTCTAAACTAAAAAATTCTAATAACTAGAATTTCAAACTTAAAGAAATTATATTAATATGGCAATAAAAATTCCTCAGGGTATCGTTCATAATGTCTGATATGAAACGTGTCGTTCGTCAAGAAAAAACAAACACAAACAAACAAAAAAAAAACAAACAAAAGTATTGCTGAAAATGATTGATTCCTCACCGATTTTTGTATGACAAATATAATAAATTGCGTTCACAGATTTTTTTTCTTCTTACATTTTTTTTTTCTCTTTCATTTGTTTCGTACCCTTAATACATAAATATTGATTCTTCAATATTTGAATGAACATTGCTTTTCTTCATTTAAATATATATATTTATATATAAATTGTGTACATACTAAAGGTGTCAAAAATATATATACAGCATTTATATCAATTAATATCTCTACGCTATATTTGGTTTTCACGAAAAAAATAATAATAATAAAAGAAGATACAAAATTAAAAGAAAAACACGTTATAATATAATATATAGTGACTATTTTGTGGATGTTACAGTTTGAAAATAGCATCCACGAAATAGTGAAATAAATTAGTTAGATAACATAAGTAAAAGAAGATGCTAGCACATATAAAGTTGTACTAATCATAATATCGCCAAAAGAGGCCTGGAAGATATTTCTCTTTCTTCAATTTCATAAATTTCTTGTTTGAAAATTTCGAGTACATACAAAAATGATTTATTCTCTCCACCTTTATTTCTTTAATTTTCTTCATTTTTTTTGTTTTATATATAGTGAAAAATATTTGGCATCATATTTACTTCTTTTTTTTTTTCTTCATAATTATTAACATTATTATAAATCCTTGGTTTTAAATAATCACCACCGCGGAGTATATCTACTTGAATTACTATAATACAATTTACTTTATTATTTTCTTTCTTGATAGGCATATATAAAGAACACTATAAATATTTACTTTGCTTTGTCAAAAATATATTATATCTAATTCTACATTTTGGGTGTCGGGGGGGAATTACACAAAAATTTACTATACATATGTAATTTCTTCCTTTCCAAAAAAAAAATGTAATTTCAACTGAGAGAGTGAAAACAAGTGGATCACCTCTTTTTCTTTAACACACACACGCACTCCTTTATATTTCTTTTTCATTTTCCAATTGAATGATATAAATCTTTACCATAATTAACGAAAACTGCGGTAGTAATTTAAAATAGAATTATTTCAAGTGTCAACAGATATCTCTCTTTTTTTTTATTCCTCTTACTTCTCCTTTTCACAATGCTAAAAGCGCCTTGTTCACGTGGAAAATATATGCTTTTGAACGTGAATCAGGGTTACAAAAGGCAAACTGTGTAACATTTAAGTTTTATATTATATTCTTATAAAATGCTCTTTATACACACGTAAATCAAATGAACTCTCTTCAAATGTCGAATCAAAGCGATAATTGATTTAAAAAATAAATACACCCTGTTTACATTTAAAATTCAATAGTTGAGAAGGATTTTTATTGAAAATAGTAAATAAATAAATAAAACGAGTGCATTTTCAATAAAATTCCCTCCAGGTTGATTGCTTTCCGAATAATTACAGCTTTGATTTCTTTGTAAATAATGTTTGTTTTTTTTTTTCTCTAAATAATTATTATTACTTTTGTTTTCGAAAAATTAAAAAAAAAACTAAAAGAGAAAGGTAACTATAATTTCAATGGATGTACAAATAAGAATAATTAATTAATGAAATAAATAAATAATTTAATATGAGCTAAATATGTATAATTTTTTAAATTGATTTTTTTTGTTCTCATTTTATTTTCTTATTTTAAATAAAAAAAAGATGTACATCCAAATAATTAATTAATTAATTAAATAATAGTAATAATTAATTAATTAAATAATAGTAAAATAATATGGAAAACCTAATTAGAAATAAAATAATATTGATTAGTACAAAAAAAAAACTTTAACATAATTAAAATGGCAGTCAACTTTGTATACTTAAAAAAATAATAATTTCTATCTAAAAAAAACGATAAATTAACTAATATATAATAAATACCTTATTAATTAATATTACTATCAACTAAATACTATATGACTTGTGACCAAATTTGATTCTCTTTTTTCACTCTTGGTCATTTTCTCTTCATTATTATTATTTTTTTTTTTAGAAAAAATTATTTCAGTTTATTTTTCTTTTTATTTTAATTTTTGGAATATTTACTTTGTACTGTTTCTTCTTGTGGGTTCATCTTATTTTAAAATATTCTTTTATCTTCATCTTTTCATTTCTTTTGAGATCATGAGGCACTATTGTTTGATACAATTTGTAGACAAATCATACTTTGTTTTGTTTTTTCTTTTTTTGGGGGACCGGGGGTAATACTGAAATCAAGTGGCTATAAAAATAAACGACTTTTGTTCTTTGGGAGTAGCTTCACCAAAAATGTCAGCCTGATTGATTTGATAAATATATCTTTTTTTTCATAGCCTAAATGATTTTGCCGTTTCTAGTCATTTTGTTGACTTGGGCCGGTGATTACGCAGGGTTGTATGGGATATAAGGTGGTGAAAGACATGGTTGCTAGTGTTGGAGTGCTAAGTAACAATCCTTCACTCTTCGCTCCGGTCACGTTCATCGTTGTGCCCGAATTGTCGAGACCCATTTTCTTTAAACGCATTTTCTCTTCGTACTCGTCCCAACCGTGCTTTGGTTTGTTCAAATTCCGATGCTGGTAGAAGACCAACGATATTCTGGTAGGGTTCAAGCGGTTGGGGTTTTTCAGAGCGGTGGTCGCGTGCAGCTCGTACTTGGCACATTCGAATAGAACGCTGCCGTGGCTCAAGGCTATCGCGACACCGCCGATCCTGGAATCCTGGAAGGATTCCAGATTATCGTTAACGTCGGTGACTTTACCTAAAGATTCGGTGGCTTCGATCGCTCGACTTGGCAGTGCTGTTAGATTGTTATTCGGGTGCCAATTTAGGCCGACATCCTCGAACGGATTGCAGATTCTTACGGGAGTTGATGGGTTTGGGATACTTCGTATGTCACCGAAACCACGGCCTATGCTATTATCAACTACGTTACTTGTGCTATATGAACCTGAGAATCTATCTTGTACTTTATGATTCCTAGATAAGTAAGGATTTATCGCGTTTATATTAGTATACTGATTGTAGTAGCTGTTCGTGTAATAGTTATACTGTGGTGAGTAATTGTATGCTTGTACATTTGGATATGTCACATTAAAGGCAGTGGTGTACCGATTGTTATGCTCTAATACTGGATTACATGGTATACTTAAATTAACCGGAGAATGCAACAAGGTGCTCGATATTTGGTTTATCTGCACATCATCCACTTTCGATTCTTCTTTCCTTTTCCTCCTGCGACACGATTGCAACGGCACCGTCCTCATACGAACCTCACATTGAAATCTGCACAACAAAACACATTGAACAATAACAATCTTTAATAACATAATATACTATATACAAACCTGTTGAGAACTTCAATGCTGCCTTTTTTAATCTTGTAATTTTGATTGAATCCAAATTCATCGGTATTATCGACGGTGTAAAGTGGTAAAACATGCAATTGCTCTTCTT